>NC_079193.1:183860409-183917909 GCF_029499605.1 Hyla sarda
AACGTCCCGGAGTCCAGGACGAAGCAGTGTTCACAGAAGCCCTAAATGTATTCCAGGAGGAAAGAGGGGGCAGTTGTTTGACTGGCTTTTCACTATGAAATACTGAAAAATTTCTAATGAAAGCAATTGCAAAACCTATTGTTTTTGCATGCTTTACAACATATCAAAAGTTTTTATATCTGACAGTGCCTATTTAAGGACATCAAATTTTTTTTTTTTTTACGCGTGCAGTTCTGCCTCATGTTTTGCATATGATTTTTTTCTTGTAGGCAAACAGCTTGTTAAAGGTTTATCACAACAGAATGTGATACCTTTTAACTGACTTGTATACAGGTCAACAAAGTTGTCGTCCCCATACTAAAGTTCCGAGTGGGCAATGTGAAGTGACATGAATGGCTTTGGAGAGAAGCTGTATCAAATTTAGTTTGAAAGGAAATCCTTCATATCTTCATGATCCTGAGTTGCTGTAATGAGAGAAGAGAAAATGATATGGGATATCTTTGTTATTGCATATTGATATTTATTTTCCCCATTTTTGAGCAAATGTGGACACGTCACTAGAAATAGTGATCTTCGCTTTACGTATTATTTATTATATGCGGTACATATCACATATGTAGTACATATCAGCTTTTTCAGGGGGTCATGAGTTATGTACACAGCTCTAAAAACACAGAAGAAATTACTGATCAGCCCTTCGAAGAAGTTTGGTGTAAGCTTCATCGGAAGAATTAAAACATTGTATCAGGGCTGTGGAGTTGGAGTCAGACGAAATTTTGGGTACCTGGAGTCGGCAAATGCATGTTTGCAAGTCGGCACAGACTCCGACTAAATTTAGATTGGAATAAAAAAAAAGCAAGTTTAAATGTCCCAATTCATAAAAAGTTATAATTTAATGACTTCTCTACTGTAAGAATAAAGACCAATACATGCAGTGCCTCACGTAACCGCAAAACGAACACGTTAAGTGACCGTGAAGAAGCATGCTTTTCATGTGCTTCACTATATGGCACGCAACGCACAATTAGGAGCGGCAATACTTATACTTTCCATAGTGTTGTGTTCTGCTGTTACAGGGAACCCATGGGTAACCTAGCCTCTCACTGATAAGGGATTAAGTAAATATGTTTTTTGCAGGACTAGAGACACTTGTATAAGTGAAGGGAATGGAGGGTCAATAATTCAAGACTGAAGCTGTAAACCATAGGAAAAACTGCTGTCATTCAGCTAAGGCTACAAAAACTTGTAAACTCCGATTGTTAGCTTAAACTTTAAACGTGACTATGGGATTCTACTAGGGAAATCATGTTCTATAATAAATGCCCCTTCCTGGATCCTCCCACTGCCCTATCTTCAGCAGCAGATTAGCACACAAAAAGGAGAAGGCAGCAGCTTCTGCCCAACTACCTCTCTCTGCTAGAAAAGCTTAGAAGAACTTGGTGGAACAGCTTCTTGGATTCAACTGTAAGTGTTTATAAATACATTCGCATATTAATACCGAGGAGTCGGAGTCGGGAAGTCTGAAGTACAAAAAACTGCGGAGTCGGAACATTTATCTACAGACTCCACAGCCCTGCATTGTATCGTCATACAGTACTTCAGGGCACTGAAGCATTGTCTCTCAAACACTAAGGCATATAGTTAGTTCGGTAAGCAAGTTGATTATATCTGGGAGCTACAAAGTCTCCCTGTTCTACAAGTTGCACAATAGGTGCACAATGTCTTGCTGATAAGATGATGGCTTTCCTTGAGCCTTCCGACGATGAAGAAAAGATGTACATATATCAAAGATGGAAGTACAGTGCTGCATTTTTGAGACATTATACCCACGTGTTGGACCAATGCATAATGATGGCTGTACTGTTGTAGGAGTCGAGGACTACAACCTACGTAGTAGATCTGCACAGATTGTTGGTATGCACACCCAACAAAGTTTTCTTCCCATTTGTCTCAAAGCGCACCTCTAAGAATTGGTTGCTCCTTTTACACATGAGTAGTAACAGCTTGAAGAATTGGCTGGAACTTTTGTTTGTATACTTTGTCAGGCATTACCAATTTTTAATTTTTGGAAACCCCTCGGTGGACCACACTATGAGAAATGCTGAGTTTAAGTTAAAAAAATCTGGTTTTACTCTTATCTTAAAAAAAACTGTGTATTGAATTAATTTCGTTACTTGCTTTGTGAGAAACAGTAGTGACACTATTTACAAATTGCTGTTGTGACTTTTTGTCACATTGTACACTGGCCAGTGTGATCTTTATTCTATGTTTTCAATAGTCCATAGCCTTTTTAATAATAAAAAAAAATGCTTAAGCTATTTCTGATGTCTATAATTGTGTTAACTACTGTGTTTTAGGCAAGAGGTATGGAAAACATTTCTATGGCTCCTTGCAAGATTATATTTCATGCCCAATGCGAAAAGAGCCACTTATTGGTAAGTTAATGGATTTTGGATTCATTTTCATTTTAACATGAATTAGAAAAAAATACAATGTATTTATGCATTTTGCGTATGTGTGTACAGTGATTCCTCAAGTTAAAAGGTAACAATATTTTCAACAATGTTCTTTCCTGCACAATCTGTACATAACATACAATGCCATAGACAGTACAAAGCCAAGACATGTGAAAAGTTGGAAGATTCTGTGTACTGCACTGGACCCCGAAAAAAGCTCCTGTCCCTACATAAATAACTTGTGGCTTCTAGGATATCTTTTTTTCTTTTTATCTCCTTAACGATACAGGACATATATTTACGTCCTGCGCCGGCTCCCACAATATATAACGCCGTCCGGGACCCGTGGCTAATACCGGACATCACCAATCGCTGTGATGCCCGGTATTAACCCTTCAAACGCGTCGATCAAAGTTGATCGCCGCGTCTGAAATGAAAGTGAAAGTGAGGCATCGGGAGGGGGGGGATATAATGGCCCTACTTAATCCCTACCTGATAAAGGTACATACCTACCTGAAGGGGGACTACCTACTTAAATGAATACTGTAGTGCAAAATAACTTATAAGTGATCATGGGGGTCTGTCCGCTGGCAAAACACCCCCATTCTCTTGTACGAGAACCCAGCAGCCAGCATGAAGGGAATGTTCTGTCCCTGCATGACATGTGCGTGTCGGGATAAGTTATCTTCCACTGCAGTATTCCTTTAATGGGGCGGGCTAACTTATCTGGGGCCCTATTCACCTAATAGGGGGGCATACTAGTCTGCCTATCAAGTTTTTATTAATGAAACCTTATTTGCATACTATTTTGGTTACAATTATTTTGTACCAGGACAAGTGGATAGTTATGAGGGACAAGTAGATTCTGCTCCATTTTAGTCCCTTGGACAATTAGTTTTTTTAATGTTTTTTTTTTCCATATCCCTGCGATCAATGCCATGCGATTGCATGGAAGTGATCAGTGTAAGAAATCAGTGTGTGCAATGTTATAGTCATCTATGGGGGGTTATAACATTGCAAAAAAAATTAAGAAAAAAGAAAGTGTTAATAAATGTGATTTAACCCCTTCCCTAATAGAAATCTGAATCACCCCCCCCTTTTCCCATTAAAAAAAAAACTACGTAAATTAAAATAAATATAAACATATGTGGTATCGCCGCGTGCTTAAATGTCCATACTATTAAATTATATTGTTTAAACCACACGGTCAATGGCATACACGTAAAAAAACTCAAAAATCCAAAAGTGATTTATTAATTTTTTTGTTCACTTTCTATACCATAAAAATGAATAAGCAATCCGAAAGTCCAATCACAACAAAAAAGGTACTGATAAAAACTTAAGATCACGGTGCAAAAAATTAGCCCTAACACTGCCCCGTATGTGGAAAAATACATTTTTTATAGGGTTCAGAAGATGACCATTTTAAACGTATAAATTTTCCTGCATGTAGTTATGATTTTTTCCAGAAGTACGACAAAATCAAACCTATATAGAGTATCATTTTAATTGTATGGACCTACAGAATAAAGATAAGGTGTCATTTTGACAGAAAAAATGCACTGCGTAGAAATGGAAGCCCCCAAAAATTACAAAATGGCGTGTTTTTGTTTTTTTTCCAATTTTGTCGCACAATGATTATTTTTTTTTTTGTTTCGCCGTAGATTTTTGGGTAAAATGACTGATGTCATTAACAAGTAGAATTGGTGGTGCAAAAAAATAAGCCATCATATGGATTTTTAGGTGGAAAATTTAAAGGTTTAGGATTTTTAAAAGGTAAGGAGGAAAAACAAAAATGCAAAAACTGAAAAACACTGAGTCCTTAAGGGGTTAAATGTCAGGACTATTAGTTGTCTGGTCATTTTTTTTTTTTTCCCATTATGTTGAGTGACATTTTGAGGTTTTAGAACCAATTGTTTTTCTATATAGGTGTGGTCTCAAGATACATTGGTTGTCTTTGAAGCAATTTTCGCACAAAAGACAATCCTCACCTAACCACTGAATTGGTGGGCGTCCATTCTTGAGTACAGGGGTTCCTTGTCTCTGCTGGTTGAATGGAGCAGAGCAACTCCATTAAACTTTATGGGCCGGACAAAGATAGCAGAAAGCTATACCCTGCTTCTTTGTCAAAAAAGAAAGTAATAGTTATTCCTCCTATCAAAACGTATTCATTTTTACAGCATGCAGTGCATATATGTTGAGTGTGTTCAATGGTTCATTACGATTGTAGCAATACGAAATATATTATTTATATAGTCTTTATTTATAACGTTTAAATGGTTGCTGTCACTTCAAACCGTCCTCCCTCTGATAGCCTGTGTGGCTTCTTCTAACATATCTGTAAATCACTCTGGGCCCCAATGTTGCCCTGGGCTCAAGCAGTAAAGTGTGTGTGTGTGTGTGTGTGTGTGTGTGTGTGTGTGTGTGTGTGTGTGTGTGTTTTTATTTTTAATTTTTTTTTTTTTTTAAATAAATATTATCATGCACTTGCAAAGTTGCAAACACCCCCTCCTGCCGAACAACCCCTTTGAGTGGCCCTAAATGGATTTGGATCCAAAGCTGAGCATTGCAGCAGTGTCAGCTGTAGCTTACTGCTTAGACCCACTCTGGACAGTTGCTGAGCCCATGCTATCCCAAGCTATATTAATATGGAGTGGAGTGGAGCAGAGCATGGAGAGGAACTGTTCAAGTGGTACTCAGAATAGCAAAAATAATTTTGTCTCCTCATGGCTACACCAACTGTATTGTAATATACACATTACCTGGTGGGCTGTTTTTCCTGTTGTAAATATGCTGTGAGGCAAGAAGTGGAGAAAAACCTGACCTCCCCAAATTCACCGCCCTCCCCTTTGTCCTGGCCTTCAGCATTCTTTCTTTGTAAGCCACCCCCTTTTCTGACTTTATGCCTACAAGTCAGGCAAGCTGTCTTGGCAGTGAAGCCTGCTGGGAAATGTAGTTTTAATAGGTTATGTAGGAGGAAGGAGCAGAGAGAAAATAGAGCAGTGGGCAGAGGAGGACAGTGCATCGGGGGCAGTGAATGGTGCCAGAAACAAGCCAGGGTGGACTATGGAAGTACATTCCACACCATGTGATACCCTGTTTCTGTAAATTATATTGACAGTGCTGTGTGCTATGTAAATAAACTGCTGCAGGTACAAGGACCAGCCGAGCAGTCCTTTAATTTAAAATGGTACTCCGCCCTAGACATCTTATGAAAGTATAGGGGATAAGATGTCTGATCACGGGGGGGGTCTGGCCGATGGGACCCCCGTAATCTCCTAACCGGCACCTAGGTTTGGACGGTTGTGACACCACACCCTCTCCATTCATGTCTATGGGAGGGGGCGTGACAAGCGACCACAGGTTGCATGGTGAGCTAGTGAGTGAAAAATATAGCTAAAGGTTGGTGGAGGTGTGAAACCGCAATGGATCAAAAAGGATCAAATCTTCTTATCTCTGACATCGCAAACATCTTTATAAATAACAGAAATACTTAACCCATGGCAGCTGTTCCATGGTTAAGTGTTTACCAAAATGTATATGTAATCTCCAAAATTTGTGTATTCTGTTGAAAGATGCCCCGGAGAACCAGGAATTAGTTGTTTTCTGTCTTTCTAAAAAGATGCTCAGACAGCCTGCTTAAACAAAAAGAAATAAACTATAAGGCTAGGTTCAGACTACGGAATCTCCGGCCTGCGCCGACTGAATTAGTCGGCGCTAGGACCGCGCGGACACTGCAGTCTCCTATAGACTGCTATGTGTTCCGCTAGGATTTCCGCCTGAAGAAAGAGCAACCCCTTTCTTCAGGCGGAAATTTTCTAGCGGATTTTTCATCCGGAATTTGTGAAGCGGAAAACCATTCACTACACTATGCATTATAGTAAGCGGAATTTCTGCTGGAAATTTCAAAGCGAAAATTCCGGCGGAAATTCCGTAGTCTGAACCTAGCCTTATACTGAAGGCTTATATTTTTTCAAATTTTTTTTAATTTTAGATTTTGCAATTTTATATAACATTCAATACCAACAAGGTAAAACAGAAAAACAACATTCTCCATAGGTCCCAGAGACCAACACTAGAACAAACACAGGAATTCAAGATAGAAGTAGACATTCGCCATCAGTAGAGAAGGGCTATAGCTGAGACCCGTCTGGAGAAAGGCCCAACAGAGACAGAAACAAACACTCACACAATCTCGCATCCCTGGAACATACGCACAACTCTTAAAATTTTTGGCGCTCTACACCACCACAATGGATTTGAAATGAAATGTACATGATGTGCTTTAACTGCAGATTGTCAGCTTTAATTTGAGGGTATTTACATCCAAATCAGTTGAACGGTGTAGGAATTGCAACAGTTTGCATATGTGCCTCCCACTTGTTAAGGGACCTTAAGTAATGGGACAGAATAATAATCATAAATCAAACTTTCACTTTTTAATACTTGGTTGCTAATCCTTTGCAGTCAATTACAGCCTGAAGTCTGGAACGCATAGACATCACCAGATGCTGGGTTTCATCCCTGGTGATGCTCTGCCAGGCCTCTACTGCAACGGTCTTCAGTTCCTGCTTGTTCTTGGGGCATTTTCACTTCAGTTTTGTCTTCAGAGAGTGAAATGCATGCTCAATCTGATTCAGATCGCCGATCGGACGCAACGGAGGCTAGTGAGGGGACCTCTGCTTGCATTCTATCTGATCGGGACATCGCAATTTCACTGCGATGGTCCCGATCAGCCCGACTGAGCTGCCGGGAAGCTTTTACTTTCTTTTTTGACGCGGCGATCAACTTTTAACGCCACGTCTATAGGGTTAATTGCACGAGGCACAATGATCGGTGCTGCACGCTATTAGCCCAGGGTCCCGGCTGTCATTAGGCACTGGGACTGACTCGGTATGACCCGGTTTTATACCGGGTGCAGGGCGTACAGGTATATCCTGCATCCTTAAGAGGTTAAATGACAACTGTAGTGGAACACTTTTCTATATGCCCGGGCCTCAAAAATAAACAAAATAAACTCCTACATACCTTCCTACGAGCCCCCGTTGGTCCGGCACAGGCCTCATGGTCCGGCAGTGCTGACGTCATTTCACTTCCTGGGGACAGGGATGCCGCAGAGCCGTCGGCGTATCACCGGCCGTAGCGATGTCCCGTCCCAGCCTGTGATTGACTGAGCCCACTGTCATTTAAGGAGCTCTGACTGGCTTCTTGCATGGCAGTGGGCTCAGCCTATCATCGGTCGGGGTGGGACATCGCTACGGCCGGTGATACGCCGACGGCTCTGCGGCGTCCCTGTCCCCAGGAAGTGAAATTACGTCAGCACTGCCGGACCGTGAGGCCTGTGCCGGACCAACGGGGGCTTGTAGGAAGGTATGTAGGAGTTTATTTTGTTTGTTTTTGAGGCCCGGGCCTATAGAAAAGTGTACCACTACAGTTGTTCTTTAAGTTAAAAATAAATAAATAATCATTTTAATCGGAAAACCTTTTTTTTGTGTGTTCCAACAATGTAACTATATTCCCTGTTTTTCCTTTTACTTGTATAAACTACAAGGGCTACCCTCTATGAAGCAAAAACTTTTTGTTTTTCAGGTTTACAATACATAGTTCAACTGTATCCTGAAATTGATTGTGAGGATGCTTTCAAGTGCAATCTCTGCAAAGTAATAGGACCCCTATATTTTATTATGAAACATATAGAAAGCTTTAAACACAGAAGAAATTATTTGGTGAGTACTGTAAGTTGTGTTATGTCTTATTCAAATAAGAAATACGCAGGACTTTCTAGCATCTTGTACAAAACAGGATATGCTTGAGGAGGTCCTGTCCCTCAAAAATGAAAATGTGTTCCTTTATTGCTTATGGCGTTTTCTTCTGTTGTCTCCCAATTGTCGTTATTATTATTTTTTTAAATTTATTAAATGGCCATTTCCACTGTGTCAAAATGGCTTATATGTAATCCACTTGGACATTATCCTGTCAGCAGGTACAAAGTTCTGGTAGCTCCACAACATTATCTTGTCATAATCATGAGATTTTGGTATAGTATGGCTTTAACAAACAACCAATCTGCAGCGGTGAATGCTCCACCATTGCATGCAGGCTACTCTTGTCTCGCTGTTACTTGATTTTCTGTCAGAACAGAGAGATGTGGTGAGACCATTTCCCCTTCTGACAGTGACACTGTCCAGTCAGGTAAACAACGAAAAAGTGGCCTAGATTTACACCCAGGGTTAAGGTTCATCAGTGTAATTATTTACATTGATGAACCTTAACCCTGGGTGTAAATCTAGGCCACTTTAGCATAAAGAAACAACAATGATTGTGAAAAAGTGAGGGTGGCGAGCAGAGCAGATTGAACTCTATTCAACCAAATGGTGGAGTGAGCATTTGCATAAGTGGTACATTTAGGTTTGAGCAGCAATGTGGTAGCAATGCAGTAGACAGGTCTTTAGGATATTGGTATAAAGAGATGTGAGATGGCCGACTGATAATAGGCTAATTTTATAAAAAATCAATCAGTACCCTGGAACTTCCGCAGTTTAAAAAGTACTGTACCTGTCACAAAATAAACTGTTCTAAACAACCTCAGGCTATATTCCCTAACACCCTTCCTGTCCTTTAAAAACAATTTCAGAGCTTTAAAAATCTGTCTTCTTGCTTACATATTGCAATCTCCCAGCAGGAGAAAGTGGTTGTTTCCCAGCAAGCATGACATCACTGAAGCCTGCTGGGGGACAACTTCTTCTGCCCTCACATTGTTGCAGCATTGTGATGAATAGAAGACATCAAGCTCTGTGCATGTTTCAGTCTGTGCAGATTTCGGTGAGGCTGTCCTTCAGCTGTCTGTCTGTGCAGCTTATTGTGAGAATCTGTGGAGCGTTCACTTTCTGTGCAGCTGACAAGCTCCTGGCAGAGAAACACTTCCTGAGTTCGGACTCTTGCCAGGCCGGGAGGACTCCGAACTCACCGTATTAATTGTGACAGGGAACAGAACAGAGCCACCTAGTGGCTGTTATTTCTATTACATTTTAAACATATTTATGTTGACTATTTTAAAAGCAAGTGAATGGGAAAGTGTCTGCTAATTACACAAGGAACACTATATTAAGTTTTATTTGTTGACAGGTACTCTTTAACAGCCAGCCTTCACCTTCTTCACAACAATAGAGGTATGCATGATTTCCCTCTGGGTAGTTATATAATCTGAGGATTTGGCTTCCTAAGAAAGGTACCACCTTCACGGTCACTATCAGGGGGTGGATAATAATGATTAGCATAAAGTCTCTACAGACTTACCAAATGGGGAACAGGTCCTAAACTAGAGAGCATCTGGAGAGGCTAATTGGGACACTCTGGTAGAAGTCATATAAGGCTTGCTTAAAGGGGTACTCCGGTGGAAAATTTATTTATTTTTATTTTTTTAAATCAACTGGTGCCAGAAAGTTAAACAGATTTGTAAATTACTTATATTAAAAAAAAATCTTAATCCTTCCAGTATTTATTAGCTGCTGAATACTACAGATGAAATTATTTTCTTTTTGAAACACAGTGCTCTCTGCTGACATCACGAGCACAGTGCTCTCTGCTGACATCTCTGTCCATTTTAGGAATTGTCCAGAGAAGCATATGTTTGCTATGGGAAATTTCTCGTACACTGGGTAGTTCCTAAAAAGGACATAGCAAACATATGCTGCTCTGGACAGTTCCTAAAATGGACAGAGATGTCAGCAGAGAGCACTGTGCTCGTGATGTCAGCAGAGAGCACTGTGTTCCAAAAAGAAAAATTCCTCTGTAGTATTCAGCAGCTAAGAAGTACTGGAAGGATTAAGATTTTTTTTAATAGAAGTAATTTACAAATCTGTTTAACTTTCTGGCACCAGTTGATTTAAAAAAAATAAATAAAAAATTTCCACCGTAGTACACCTTCAACCCCTTAACGACGCAGGACGTATATTTACGTCCTCCGCCGACTCCCGCGGGGTCACGCAGTGTCCCTGTGTCATATGAGGTCTGTCCCGGCGGCTAGGCTGGGACCCACGGCTAATACAGGACATCACCGATCGCGGTGATGCCCTGTATTAACCCTTCAGACGCGGTGATCAAAGCTGACTGCCGCGTCTATAGTGAAAGTATCCCGGCTGCTCAGTCGGGCTGTTCGGGACCACTGCGGTGAAATCGCCCCCCTTTTCCCATAAAAAAAGAAAACAGGGTAATTAAAAATAAACATATGTGGTATCTCTGCGTGCGTAAATGTCCGAACTATAAAAATATACCATTAATTAAACCGCACGGTCAATGGCGTACGCGCAAAAAAATTCCAAACGCCAAAAAAGCTTATTTTTGGTCACTTTTTATACCATTAAAAAATGAATAAAAAGTGATCAAAAAGTCCGATCAAAACAAAAATCGTACCGATAAAAACTTCAGATCACGGCGCAAAAAATGAGTCCTCATACCGCCCTGTACGTGGAAAAATAAGTTATAGGGGTCAGAAGATGACATTTTTAAACGTATAAAGTTTCCTGCATGTAGTTATGATTTTTTCCAGAAGTGCGACAAAATCAAACCTATATAAGTAGGGTATCATTTTAACCATATGGACCTACAGAATGATAAGGTGTCATTTTTACCGAAATATGCACTGCGTAGAAACAGAAGCCCCCAAAAGTTACAAAATGGCGTTTTTTCTTCAATTTTGTCACACAATGACTTTTTCTTTCCGTTTCGCCGTGAATTTTTGGGTAAAATGACTAATGTCACTGCAAAGTAGAATTGGTGACGCAAAAAATAAGCCATAATATGGATTTTTAGGTGGAAAATTGAAAGAGTTATGATTTTTAAAAGGTAAGGAGGAAAAAACAAAAATGCAAAAACTGAAAAACCCTGAGTCCTTAAGGGGTTAAGGAAGCTAGTAAACACCTTGCCCTATTGCCCAACCAGAATTTTTTTTTTTATATGCTAAATCAGACAAGGCCTGCACCACTTCAAAATTTTTCGTGGCCTGAACTAGGCTTTTGCTTCCAGAGTGCCCTGAATAGGAAGCGCCTTTTATCAGCCTTAGTCAACTAATGAAGTAGAGTTTGAATGCAGGACAACAGTTTACATTATTTTTTTTCTGAGAGACATCGTAAATGTGACATTTCAGAATGTCTTTAGCAGATGCCCAGCAAAGATTAATGTCCTCTAAATGGACAATGTTGTCCTCCACGAAAGTCTCCTTTTTGTTACTTAGAAAATGCCATCTGAACATCATCGATCTAGGCCGAATAATGTTTAGCGTGAGGAACGCAGGACTATGATCAGAAGTTGCTGACTAAAATATGAGTCTAGAGAACGAAGAGGAAGAGATCAGCCAATAGTCTAGCCTAGTGTGTACGTTGTGTACCTTAGAATAAAAGGTGAAAGTCAGTGGGACTGCAGCCACACGCTGCATCTAGAAGGTTAAAGGAAAATGGTCACCCGTCCACCCACACTAAACACAATACACCAGGTTAAAGTGTGAACAGGAGACAGATGCAAGGTTTCTGACCGATATATGTACCTGCAGTCCGGCGCACGGTCCCTCTGAAGGTTTGCTTCTTCCAGCGCTGAATTGCGCGATGGAGGTGGGCCTGCCGGCTGGATTTGAATATTCATGGGTGCTGGTCGGTCACTTGATTGATAAGTATCCCCACATCAGTCTCCTGTTCACCCACACTATAACCCAGAGTATCTGGTTTAGTGTGGGTGAACGGGTGACTGTTTTACTTCAAGTGTGTGTATGAAGTTCAAGAAAACCCCCACCGAAGGGCTAGTGGACAAGAAAGGATGAGACCTGTTTAAAAAAAAAAAAAAAAAAAGTTTTGTGTACTGTATTAAGGTCACCTCCATGAATGACATCTAAAGTTTAGAAAATAAGGAAAGATTAGGTGTGTTAGGTGCATAAAAATTAAACAATAAGAACAATCCTCAATAACAACCTCTACTACCAGATATCTGCCAACTGGGTCACAGACCACCTCCTGCACAGTCATTCAGAATGTTATAGAACAGTGGTTACTCCACTCTTCTTGCGAGAAAAGGAAGCTTCAGGACAATCAGCATAATGTTGTGGAGTTGTTTTTTCGACAGGTATTTTTCCATGGCATTTTCTCGATTTCCCAAAATTTTTTTTTTTCCCTAAACTTTTTTTTTTTTTAAACTACTACTCTGAGCTGTCGGGTTTTCTAGAACTAAAATCCACCACCTTTTATGTGGGAACATTGCGACGTTTGTTGGAATTTAAAAAAAAACTGCATGGATATTGTCCTTTTCAGTGGCAATGCCCCCTTTTTGGGACTTTCTGAGTAAAATGTAGAGCAAATAGGTTAATATAATAGGATAATTATAGTAAAAGACTGGTCCGGAATACGGAGCTCTCTGGGCAGCCAGTGAAGTCAAAGATCTTTTACAGATTTATGGATTCCCACTATATGAAGATTGCTGTGTCATCTGCAATTTGCCAAACTCTCCAGCTCCTAAAGAGACTTTTCCAGTTGAAGCTCCCTTTTCCTCCAGACAGGAAGAATTAGATTGAACAGAGTCCTACAAGTCAGAGATCTGTTCTTCTGTCCCTGTAATTTGTTACATATTAGTTGTAATTTAACAAGTGATAGACTCTAAGGAGGTGTGGACAGATTACAAATATGCTGTCAAATGTTGGCATTAGAAGATCTGCAATTATCTTGGTCACAGCTTGCATGGAGTGTTCAGTTGATTCAGGTGACTGTGCTTTTTTGTTCCTTTCATTGATGATTTAGCAGAGATATAATTCACATACTTCTCCATATTGATCGCAGATGTGCTGATAAATAGAGGCTGAGACTGGAGTATAGTCCATATACAAGAGGGTGTCTGGGCAGCAGGAACGACTGGTCACTAGAAGAGACTACTATAACACAGAGAAGTAACCTCACATAAGTCCCAATACATGCCTAAGGAACAATTATAGTAAGCTTAATGCTCCACAGTGACAGTCCCAATACGTGCTGGGTCCACAAACTGCGTCAAGATGCCACCAGATACAAAGCAGCAGCACTGCCTGTCCTGGTTGCACAGAGAGCTTGAGAGACAGAACTACATTACATTACATCAGCCTACCCCACATTAATTGCAGGTGGTCATAATGCCATTAATGACTTTATGGCCTAAGGTCAACAATTGTAAAAAGTTTGTCCTGATGAATTGCAGAATATTCCTTAGCTATATTATGTTATTTTGATGTCTATTGCACTTAAAAAGATATATATATTATATATGCGCACACTGTGATTATAAAATATATGTATATGTTTTGACGTCACTACAATATTTGCGTTATCCTTATGGATTATTTGCAATATTCTGAAATTTGGTTTGATTTCAGAATACCAAATATCTAACTTAACTGCCTCCCTCGTCTTCCCCATGTCTTATTTTGGGCATCCCGTGAAGAGAATTGTATTATGCACTTTCATGGAGACATATCTTAATAATTGGTATATAGGAAGAAACACTGAAGACAGAAAATTAAACTAAGAAATTGCGAGTGACCTTTTAAATGAACCTGCAGCAGATCTTGAATATGGCCACTACTTGGCAGCATTGTAGCAGAAATAAGGGCCACCCAGTCCAACAATATGTTAATCATCTTTGGAACCAGTATGAAAACTAGGAGATGGGATACTTGTTCCTTTTTAATAAGTCCCTTTATAACAATGTGGCAGTCAGAAAATAGTGCAGAGTGTTGCTGAGGTGGTTTCCTGGTGTCTTCTACACAGGGTGGTGGCTCTGAGAAGCCTGCAGGTCTTAGCTGAAAATTTTGTCCCAGGCTTCAGCTGATGTTGCAGGCCTCAAAACTAAATCTTGGGGAAAAATGCTTCAAATTGCACAATTCTGTGTTAGTCAAACTCCAGCAGAGGAAGTTGCTTTAACACCTTAAGGACGCAGGATGTACCTGTATGTCCTGCACCCGCTCCCTTTCTATGACACGTGTTCAGGAGGTGAGCCTGCCATCATAGCAGGGTGGTCCTGGCTGCTTTCAGCTGCTGGGACATGTGGCTAATGTCAGACATCACTGATCGCAGTTGTGCCTGGCATTAGCAAATTAGACGCCGCGATCAAAGTTGTTTGCGGCGTCAAAAATATAATAAATTACATACAGGCTACTCAGCGGTGCTGATTGGGACCACTGTAGTGTGCTAATCAGTTGAGAGGATGGTGGGATGGCCCTTACCTGCCTCCTTGCTGTCTGATCAGTGCTCCAGTCAGCCAAGGCAGGATGGAGCACAAATAACACTGATCAGCACTGCTCTATGGAATAGCATTGAACAGTATATGCTATCAGAAGATTGCATGTAATAGTCCCCTTAAAAAAAAAAAAGTTAATAAATGTGAATTAAAGCCTTCCCTAATAAAAGTTTGAATCGCCCCACTTCACCCCCAAAAAAATGAACAATTCTTTTTTTTGTTTCACCGTAAATTTTGTGGTGAAATAACTGTTGTTACAAGTTATAATTGGTAGCACATAAAACTAGCCCTCATATAGGTCTGTAGGTGGAAAACTGAAAGCGTTGATTTTTAGAAGGGGAGGAGGAAAAAACAAAATGGGCACTGTCAGATACAAAAATTTTGATATGTTGTAAAGCATGCAAAACCATCAGGTTTTGCAATTGCTTTCATTAGAAAATGTTCAGTATTTCATACTGAAAAAGCCAGTCAAACAACTGCATATCCTGCCTGCTTGGACACATACTAGTGGTGCTGTGTCCATGCGTCATCACCTACGTCATGGACTCCCAGCTAGAGGAAAAATCCTCCTACTGTCAGTGAGGACATGCTGGGAGTTGTTGTTTTGCTAATGCTAGGGGAGATGTGAGCAGACAGCATACTGAGGGAGGGGGGCGGAGACCTGCTCAGTGAGGCCACACCCCCTCCCTTTGAGAGGAATTCAAACTAGTGAGCTAAATTTAAAAGTGTAATAAAAAATTTAAGAAAAGTGCTAGACACACAAATTTATGTACATGGTCAGGATTAGATACTGAGGGATATATTAAAAAAAGGTTTTTAGTTGGATCTGACGGGTACGCTTTAAAGGGGTACTCCGGTGTAAAACATTTTTTTCTTTAATGAACTGGTGCCAGAAAGTTAAACAGATTTTGTAAATTAAAAAATATTTACCCGTCCTGTACTTTTTAGCAGCTGTATGCTACAGAGGAAATTCTGTTTTTTATTAATTTCTTTTGTCTTGTCCACAGTGCTCTCTGGTGACACCTGATGCCCGTATCAGGAACTTTCCAGAGCAGGAGAAAATCCCCATTGCAAACCTATGCTGCTCTTGACAGTTCCTCACACGGACAGAGGTGTCAGCAGAGAGCACTGTGGACAAGACAAAAAAGAAATTCAAAAAGAAAATAATTTTCTCTGTAGCATACAGCTGCTAAAAAGTACTGGAAGGGTAAAGATTTTTTAATAGAAGTAATTTACAAATCTAGAATCCAAGAAGGAAAAGGAAATCCAGCTCCCCCGAAAATATAGAATAACGGTATAAAAACACACAAAATTAATTTCATCCTTTTAACCCCTTAAGGACACATGACGTTCTCATACGTCTCCATTTCCGAGTCCTTAAGGACACATGACGTATGAGAACGTCATGTGTTTTACCGGCCCCCCGCAACCATCTGGAGCGGAGCCGGTGCTCGATGCCTGCTGAAATCGTTCAGCAGGCATCGGGGCATATCGCCCAGGGGGGTCATTATGACCCCCCCCCATGTCGGCGATGGCCGCAGATCGCTGGACAATTTAGTCCAGCGATCTGCGGCGGATTCCGGGTCAATCGGGTCTCCAGTGACCCGGTGACCCGGAATTATTGGCTGATCGGGGCCGTCAGAGACGTCACTCCCGCACCCGCTCCGCCCCTCTTCCGGAGTACGTGAGCGGGTGCGGGACGTGCACCCCGGGTGCTGGGGACCCCGATCCCCGGCATTAATGTTGGGATCGGGGCCCCAGGAGCAGCGGCGACGACGAGGGACTGACCTGCGCGGCGAGGATCGTTGGAGGTGAGTGACAGCCTCCTGCTGTTGCTTAGCAACAGCTCCCAGCATGCAAAAAGGGCATGCTGGGAGCTGTAGTTATGCAACAGCAGGAGGCAGACCACCACAACTCCCAGCATTCCCTTATGGGCATGCTGGGACTTGTAGTTTTGCAACAGCTGGAGGCACATTCTTTCTATGGAAAAGTGTACCTTCAGCTGTTGTATAACTACAACTCCCAGCTTGCACAATCAGCTAAAGTGCATGCTGGGAGTTGTAGTGGTGCATCTGGTGGTTGCATAACTACAACTCCCAGCATGCCCGTTGGCTGTCGGTGACTGCTGAGAGTTGTAGTTTTGCAACAGCTGAAGGCACACTGAGTTAAGTAGTAAACCAGTGTGTCTCCAGCTGTTGCATAACTACAATCCCCAGCATCCCCAGCCAAAGTAGTATGCCTCCAGCTGTTGCATAACTACAACACCCAGCATGCCCTTCCGCTGTCCGTACATGCTGGGGGTTGTAGCTTTTGCAACAGCTGAAGGCTCACTGGTTGCAAATCACCAGTGTGTTTGTTACCAAAGTCGGTGTTTCACAACCAGTGTGCCTCCAGCTGTTGCAAAACTACAACTCCCAGCATGCACTGATAGACCGTACATGCTGGGAGTTGTAGTTTTGCAACAGCTGGATATGTCGTCCCCCCCCCCCCCCCCAATGTGAATGTACAGGGTACACTCACATGGGCGGAGGATTACAGTAAGTATCCGGCTGCAAGTTTGAGGTGCGGCAAAATTTCTGCCGCAGCTCAAACTGCCAGCGAGAAACTGTGAACCCCCGCCCGTGCGACTGTACCCTAAAAACACTACACTAACACACAATAAAATAAAAAGTAAAAAACACTACATATACACATACCCCTACACAGCCCCCCTCCCCAATAAAAATGAAAAACGTCTGGTACGCCACTGTTTCCAAAACGGAGCCTCCAGCGGTTGCAAAACTACAACTCCCAGCATGCACTGATAGACCGTACATGCTGGGAGTTGTAGTTTTGCAACAGCTGGATGTCCCCCCCAATGTGAACGTACAGGGTACACTCACATGGGCGGAGGATTACAGTAAGTATCCGGCTGCAAGTTTGAGCTGCGTCAAATTTTCTGCCGCAGCTCAAACTGCCAGCGAGAAACTACTGTGAACCCCCGCCCGTGTGACTGTACCCTAAAAACACTACACTACACTAACACAAAATAAAAAGTAAAAAACACTACATATACACATACCCCTATACAACCCCCCTCCCCAATAAAAATGAAAAACGTCTAGTACGCCACTGTTTCCAAAACGGAGCCTCTAGCTGTTGCAAAACTACTCCCAGTATTGCCAGATAGCCGTTGACTGTCTAGGCATGCTGGGAGTTTTACAACAGCTGGAGGCACCCTGTTTGGGAATCACTGGCGTAGAATACCCCTATGCAAGTCCCTAATTTAGGCCTCAAATGCGCATGGCGCTCTCACTTTGGAGCCCTGTCGTATTTCAAGGCAACAGTTTAGGGCCACATATGGGGTATCGCCGTACTCGGGAGAAATTGCCTAACAAATTTTTTGGGGGTATTTTCTGCTATTACCCTTTTAAAAAATGTAACATTTTTGGGAAAACAAGCATTTTAGGTAAAAAATATATATATTTTTTTACATATGCAAAAGTCGTGAAACACCTGTAGGGTATTAAGGTTCACTTTACCCCTTGTTACGTTCCCAGAGGGGTCTAGTTTCCAAAATGGTATGCCACGTGTTTTTTTTTTTTTGCTGTCCTGGCACCATAGGGGCTTCCTAAATGCGGAATGCCCCCCAAAAACCATTTGTCGCTCCTTCCCTTCTGAGCCCTCTACTGCGCCCGCCGAACAATTAACATAGACATATGAGGTATGTGCTTACTCGAGAGAAATTGGGTTTCAAATACAAGTAAAAATTTTCTCCTTTTTTACCCCTTGCAAAAAATTCAAAAATTGGGTCTACAAGAACATGCGAGTGTAAAAAATGAAGATTTTGAATTTTCTCCTTCACTTTGCTGCTATTCCTGTGAAACACCTAAAGGATTAATACACTTACTGAATGTCATTTTGAATACTTTGGGGGGTGTAGTTTTTATAATGGGGTCTTTTATGGGGTATTTCTAATATGAAGACCCTTCAAATCCACTTCAAAACTGAACTGGTCCCTGAAAAATAGTGAGTTTGAAAATTTTGTGAAAAATTTCAAAATTGCTGCTGAACTTTGAAGCCCTCTGGTGTCTTCCAAAAGTAAAAACTCATAAATTTTATGATGCAAACATAAAGTAGACATATTGTATATGTGAACCCAAAAAAAATACATTTTGAATATCCATTTTCCTTACAAGCAGAGAGCTTCAAAGTTAGAAAAATGCAAAATTTTTATTTTTTTCATCAAATTTTGGGATTTTTCACCAAGAAAGGATGCAAGTTAGCACAAAAATTTACCACTATGTTAAAGTAGAATATGTCACGAAAAAACAATCTCAGAATCAGAATGATAACTAAAAGCATTCCAGAGTTATTAATGTTTAAAGTGACAGTGGTCAGAATTGCAAAAAACGCTCCGGTCCTTAAGGTATAAAATGGCCTGGTCCTTAAGGGGTTAAAAATCAATGAGAAGGTGAGAATTAAAGGACAACTGCAGCACAATATACACTTATCCCCTATCTACAAGATAGGGGATAAGTGTTTGATCGTGGGGGGTCCGACCGCTGGGACCCCCCTCGATCTCCCTAAAGGGGCGCTGCCATTAGCGATCATAGTGAGCACTGAAGGCGCGTAGCGTCGACCTAGAGGTCGACGGTGACGCCCCGTCTCCTCCCCGTCCCAATACAGTTCTATGGGAGAGACTGGGAGGCTGGAACACTGCCTCCCCGACTCTCTCCCCTAGAGATGTATGGAGGAGGCGTGCCGGCCGCAACGTCATGCTGCGGCTGGCACGCCCCCTGCACGGGAGAGCCACGGCATAGCCGCGGCCCCGTACAGGAGATCACATGGGGTCCCAGCGGTCGGACCCCCCGCGGTCAAACACTTATCCCCTATCCTGTGGATAGGGGATAATTGTTAATTACGTTGCAGATGTCCTTTAAAAGCATAGATGAAATGCTGATGCATTTCCAATCATATGGTTCTTAGTCATGGCATGACTAAGAACCATATGGTTCGAAACACGTCGGCGTTTCATCTATGCTTTAAAATTCTCACCTTCCCATTGATTTTTAAAGGATGAAATACATTTTTTGTGTTTTTATACTGTTGTTCTATATTTTTTGGAGGAGCTGGATTTCCTTTTCCTTCTTGTATTCTATTGCAACTGGCTACACTGCTTGACCTACATCCATGCTCCTCCACCAACTACTCTTCCAGTGGCATCTTCTACAGGGCGATGAGCTGGTCTATTTTATTTTATTTTTTTCTTTATGTATTTTTTAATTTACAAATCTGTTTAAAGGAGTACTCCAGTGGTGAACAACTTATCCCCTATCCTAAGGATAGGGGATAAGTTTGAGATCGCGGGGGGTCCGAACGCTGGGGCCCCCTGCGATCTCCTGTACGGAGCCCCGACAGCCCGTGGGAAGGGGGCGTGTCGACCTCCGCACGAAGCGGCGGCCGACACGCCCCCTCAATACAACTCTATGGTAGAGCCGAAGCGCTGCCTTCGGCAATCTCCGGCTCTGCCATAGAGATGTATTGAGGGGGCGTGTCGGCCGCCGCTTCGTGCGGGGGTCGACACCCGCTATCTGGGCGGAGAGCCAGGCCCCTGTACAGAGATCGCATGGGGCCCCAGCGGTCGGACCCCCCGCAATCTCAAACTTATCCCCTATCCTTAGGATAGGGGATAAGTTTTTCCCCACTGGACTAGCCCTTTAACTTTCTGGCACCAGTTGACTTTTATAAAGACCTAAAAAAAAAAAAAAAAAAAATTTAATCTGAGTACTCTTTTAACCCCTTAAGGACTCAGACAATTACATTTTTACGTTTTCGTTTTTTCCTCTTGGCCTTCTAAAAATCATAACTCTTTTATATTTTCATCGCCAGACTAGTATGAGGGCTTGTTTTTTGCATGACCAGTTGTCCTTTATAATGACATCACTCATTATATCATAAAATGTACGGCGCAACCAAAAAAACACTTTTTTTGTGGCGAAATTAAAAAGAAAAACGCAATTTTGCTAATTTTGGAAGGTTTTGTTTTCACGGCGTACAATTTACGGTAAAAATGTCGTGTGATCTTTATTCTGAGGGTCAATACGATTAAAATGATACCCATTATTACATATTATATTGTTGTGCTTAAAAAAAAATAACAAACTTTTTAACCAAATTAGTACGTTTATAATCCCTTAATTTTGATGACCTGTAACTTTTTCATTTTTACGTATAAGCAGCGGTATGAGTGCTCATTTTTTGCGCCATGATCTGTACTTTTTTTTTATACCACATTTGCATATAAAAAACTTTTAATACATTTTTTATAAAAAATTTTTAATAAAATGTATTAAAGTAGCAATTTTGGATTTTTTTTATTAAATTTTTTACGTTCACCGTACGGGATCATTAACATTTTATTGTAATAGTTCGGACATTTACGCACGCGGCGATACCAAATATGTCGTCTATTAAATACATTTTTTACTCTTTTTGGGGGAAAAATAGGAGAAAACGGACGTTTTACTTTTTTATTGGGGAAGGGATTTTTCACTTTTTTTTTACTTTTAATTTAACATTTTTTTTATTTATTTTTTTTTACACTTGAATAGTCCCCATAGGGGACTATTCATAGCAATACCATGATTGCTAATACTGATCTGTTCTATCTGTCATCGTCTGCTCGATCTCAGACCAGAGCAGAAGACGCCGGGAGCCGGACAGAGGCAGGTGAGGGGACCTCCGTGCGGCGTTCTGAATGATCGGATCCCCGCAGCTCTGCGGGCGATCAGATCATTCATTGAAATCGCGTACTGCCGCAGATGCCAGGATCTGTATTGATCCCGGCATCTGAGGGGTTAATGGCGGATTCCCGCGAGATCGCGGGCATCGGCCATTGCCGGCGGGTCCCTGGCTGCAATCAGCAGCCGGGATCAGCCGCGCATGACACGGGCATCGCTCCAATGCCCGCGGTTATGTACAGGACATAAATGTACGTCCTGGTGCGTTAAGTGCCACCGCACCAGGACGTACATTTACGTCCTGCGTCCTTAAGGGGTTAAGGAGTTAAAACATACAAATTTTCATACAAAAAGTAAAAATTTTTAAAAAGCATGACAAAATAAAACCTATATAATTTAGGTATCGTTGTAATCGTATGAACCTACAACATAAAGATTATTTTTATAGATAGATAAAGAATAAGTCAGCCAGCACTTTAGTTGATACCAAACTATTATATGGACCTGGCCTGCAGGTGCACGCTACTAGGCTAGATATACAGCAACAGAAGAATGCAGCAGCACACTGCCAGCACAAGGATATAGGTGCAACATGAACATGCAGATAAAACATGGAGAGCTATACAGCTATGGTGTAATAGATGCAAATGTGAAACTGAGATTTCACATTTGCATCTATTACACCATAGCTGTATAGCTCTCCATGTTTTATCTGCATGTTCATGTTTCACCTATATCCTTGTGCTGGCAGTGTGCTGCTGCATTCTTCTGTTGCTAGATGGATATTTTTTTTTTTTTTTTACCTAAAGGTGCACTGCATAGAAACTGAAGACCCCAAAAGTTTTGTTTGTTTTTGTGGTGAATTGATTGTCTGTCGTTACAAAGTAAAATTTGTGGCACAAAGAATAAGCTCTCATATAGGTCTGTAGGTATAAAATTGAAAGTGTTATGATTTTTAGAAGGTGAGGAGGAAAAAACTAAATTGCAAAAATGAAAAATCCCTGCATCCTTAAGGGGTTAAAGACACTTTAAGCCGCCCAAGAAGAAGCTCTGTTGAGAAGCCGCCTTCCTGCATGAGCTCTAGCTCCGCCCCTCTAACATTTTACCCTTTTCTTAGTGGGAAAATTACATTCCGCCAAAAAATTTGTGTATTCTTCTACTCTTGTTTCATGGCTTAACAATTAAATTTTTACCAATGGGTCTGATTTCTTTCTTTTCAGAGCATTTCATACAAACACCTGTTTCCTTTATATAAAAAGCATCATTCATTTTATGAAAAAAATTCGTCTGTGAAGAAACATGCTCTTAAAGTAGAACAGCAAGAGAGAACACTCACTGTAAATGTAAGTTACTTTTCTTTTTTAATCAAATGATATGATAACACAGGTTCTTTTAGTTTTAAAGGAATTTTTCAAAGCTAGACCCTTATGCTATGGCCATGAGAAAATAAGGGTGTGATTGCTGGGTTTCCTACCGATGAACCCTGTCCCGTGTCCTTCTGTGGAGTGCAGTTGTGTTTTAGTGTCATGTTTCCACATTTATACCACGTGCTGTGTGATATATAAATCCTTTTTTGTTTTACAGGTGATTAAATTGGTTTCCCGGTCTAAAACTATTGATGGCCTAACAAAAGGATAGGTCCTCAGTAGTTGATCGGTGAAGTGCATTCTGTATTCTGTTTGGGTGCTGGGTGACATTTGCTTTAATGAGAGCAGCTCTTCAGTAACTCAGTACATCTACTACAAATAGTGTGCAGAGTCAAGGTTTCTTTATGCCACATGTTCTTCTGAACAGAAATATATACCATGTGCACATACCCTTAGAATTCTTGTTTGGGATAATACACATCTCAATCTTTCTTTCTACTAATACTAAAATGCTTTCGGGAAGTCTGTTAAATGACCTTTGCTCATTCCTCTTCTTTAAATGACTGACACCTGCTGGTCTTTTTCAGTTCTGATATATGTCGAATACTATTGTGTTACATGAGGCACTATTTTATTAGTCCTGTACCCCTGACCACAAGTAATATATTCTACCTGCATTCTTAACTGCAAGTATTTAAACTTTTAAGGGAGTGTCCTCACTCACATTACTTCAATTAGGATACAGTCTTAAAGGGGTACTCCGGCCTTAAGACATCTTATACCCTATCCAAAGGATAAGGAGATAAGATGTCTGATCGTGGGTGTCCCGCCGCTGGGGACCCCCACAATCTCTCATGCAGCACCCACCTGTGTGAGCTCCATGCAGCTGTCACACCCCCTCCCTTAGGCTTGCATCGGGTGGGCGTTGTCGTGACTTCACAATACTCTAGCCCCGTGGTCGTAACCCTTCAGACTCTGAGCCCTGAGCCTCCAGCGCTGCGTGGAGCTCACACAGGTGGGTGCTGCATGAGAGATTGCCGGGGTCCCCAGCGGCGGATAGGGGATAAGATGTCTTAGGGCCGGAGTACCCCTTTAAGTGAAGAAGCTCTGCATTTCTTTTTTGTTTTGCAATCAATACAGTTGTTGCTAACCCCATGCTTATGATTAGGTTACATTCCGAATTCATAAGCAGTGGCACTGTACAAACTACATACAGGCAAACACTGAAGCTATATACCTGAAGACTACCATTTTGATGTGGTGCATACAACTTACTATGTTACATTCATGTCAAATTTGCCTTTAACCTCTATGGGAAAGCACCTTGCAATGGTTTTAAAAAACCCAAACTGCATGCAGCTTCTGCAATGAGACCATGCTTTTATGGTAACCCTTCCCAGCATTCACTTCTGCTGTGTGAATGGGACAGCAAAATCCCATTGAAGTGTATTTGCTATAAATTCATGCAGGTTTGTCTAGTGCATATGGCTTCTGTAAAGCATTTATTTTAATGGAAAGATGGCCTTCCTCATCACATACATATAATAATTTTTTAATTTCTCTCCTGTCCTTTTTAATAGGATTCAAAAAGCTGCTCCTCTCGAATCGGTGTTAAAAGTGGTATGTGAATGTTACAGAATCTTATTCTATCTACAAGATGCCTCTTAGTGTTAGGCAGGCATAATACAAAGAATTATAATAGTATTGCACTCTGTGTAATAGAATGCATTTCTAGGTATTATATCTTTTAATTACTACTTATACACAGAATAGCAGCTCAGTCTTACTATCAATCTCGAACAGGACATAATAGAAAAAATGTTGCCGATTTCACCTGCACAGCCTCTTCTCTATTCATTCTCTATTGGGCCATGAAACATTTAACACCTCCATTGACAATGAATGGAGCAGTGGCTGCACTGGTGTGGTCTGCACCATTCATTCTGGGGACAGTTGTGTCGCTGTTCTCAAGATCAGCGGTTGGACTAACACCAATCTGCTATTATCCCCGATACTGTGTATAGAGGATACCCTATTGAGATTGCATTAAGACACCTAAAGCAGTTATGGTCTATGTGAGACTTTCCAGACCACCCTTAGTGAGATTGCAGGGGTCCGGTGAATCAAGATGGCGGGTGGAGCTCTGCTTACCTCATTGATGCCCGATGCGGCAGTCCTCTGGTATGGTCTGGCATCTAGCAGGCTATACAAGTTGATTGCAGTTTTCACTTATCAGTGCTATTCCAATGCCTATTACTTTACAGTAAAAGCAATCAAAATATTGCTATTAATAGTCCCCCCCCCCCCCCCCCCCCACTAGAAGTAGTGAAGTTTTTTTTGTTTTTAAATAAGCCCATCCCCAATTAAAGGAGTCTACTGCAGACTATTCCCACTCTGTTGTGCCCAGGCTGAAAAAAATAGAAAGCAAACTTTCACTCACCTTCCTGCGTTCCCTGTAGCGCCGCTACGCTGATCGGTCCTCCGATCCGGTCTTCCTCCTTCTATGTGCACAGATCGTCACACTGTGCTCAGCCTGTCACCGGCTGAGGCCGGACATCACTTCAGCCGGTGATAGGTTGAGCGCCTTGTGACAATCTGTGCACACGGAAGAAGAATAAAGACCGGACTGGAGAACCGATCAGCTGTAGCGGAGCAATGGGAAATGCAGGAAGGTGAGTGAAAGTTTTTCTATTTTTTTTTTTTTTTCATGCCTGGCACAACGGAGTGGGAATAGTCTGCAGTAGAAAACTCCTTTTTTAATTTAGTCACTTTCCTATTTTACAATAAAAAAATAAAAATATTTGTGGTATCATCACGTGTGGAGATGTCCGAACTTTTAAAATATGTTAATCATCCTGTACGGTGAACAGAATAAATGTAAAAGGAAAAGTAATGTACAAAATTGCTAATATTTTGTCACATTACATCCCAGAAAACAAATGGAATAAAAACAGTTTGAAAAGTCACATACGCCAAATTGGTACCACTAAAAACTACATGGCACAAAAAATGATTGCCACTTGGCAATAGACAGCAGCATATACAGAAAATTATAGGGGTCAGGATAGGGAAATTTTTAAACCTATTAATTTTCTTACCAAAAACATGTAACAATGGGTGTCATTTTAATCGTATTAACCAAAAGAACAAAGAACTGTAAATTGCACTGTGTAAAAAAACGAACCATGAACCCATAAAATAACCATTCTCCAACATCAGTGGTGTTATGCCCTTCTTTGTGTTATTCATATAAGAAATGTCTAAATAGTGGGGTGTTACTCATTGGGGTTGTGTATTTCCAAAATTGTCTAAAGGAAAAATGGTATCGGTTGCCCATAGCAACCAAGTCTTAGCTTTTATTTTGCTAGAGTTGTTTAAGAAATGTAAGAGCAGTAAGGCACAGATTTACTAGTGTTTTCTGCTTTTTTCAGATTTTTTGAAATATAATATTAGAAGGCAAGAAAAGTAAGTTACTCTACTACATTTATTTATTTATTTATTTTTTTCTTTGCCTGAAAAACTACACAAAGGCTAAGTTGCCACCCGGGTTATTTTTCTGGCAGTTTTTGGAATACTGCCACGGCAGTTTTTGAGCCAAAGCCAGAAATGTATTCAAAAGGAATAGGACATATAAAGGAAGGACTTATCCTCCCTTATAGATCCACTTCTGACTTTGGCTCGAAAACTGCAGTGAGTTTTCCAAAAACTGTCAGAAAAAGAAAAGTGGAAACTTAGCCTAAGGCTGTGTTTCCACGTGGCAGTTTTTATTTTTTTATTTTTATTTTTTCCTTCCAAAAACTCCCATGAAGTTTTTGAGCCAAAGCCATGGACCCATGAGCATGTAGAAGTCCTTCCTTTTATATTTGCCATTTCTTTTGTATACGCTTCTGGTTTGGCTAAAAAACTGCAGTGACTGTTTTCGAATTAACTGCCAAGTGGCAATTCTGCCTAATATAATGCTCAGGCACAAATACAAAGTCATTTCTTTTTATTTTCTGTTGACTGAAAGGGTATGTTAACAGTATTAAAAGAAACTGAAAATGCACCTTAAAAAAAAAAACAAAAAAAAAAATGTATATTATCCTTTTTTCAGTCCTTTCATTGAAGTCCATTGATACGGGCTGCTGGCACTAGGTGAAAGAAAAAAAATTGACTCCTCCTCAGCAGGCTATGCCTGCCCACTGGCACTGAGCCATCAGTTTTGAACTTTGTGTCAGGAGGCAGACACAGATCTGGTTTTTCTCTTCTGTGGTTTTTTTTTTTTTTTTTTTTTTTTTTTTTTAAGCTTATTTCCATAATTCCTCCCCTAGATCCTTGTATTTAGGGTACTGGGGGTAATATAGACCCATTCTGGTCCCTCCCTATATGACCGGGGCACAGCCTATAATATAGATGGTCTGTTGTCCCGCGCCTTCAGTTCAGGCTGTCGAAGACAACCCCCCTCCCTTTCCATAGCCCTCTCTTTTTGTGCCTTTGGCACCTCCTACAGGCAATGTTTCCCCCAGGTCTGGGCTTTCCCAGGCACCCCAAAATTCTACTCCTTCCCTCCTGATGACTTGTGTATTCTGCGCTGGGAAAACTTGCAGAGTCTCTCCCCTCTTCCCACTATTCCTCCAGCTGTGCACTTACCTTCCATCCCTCTGCAGGCTCATGCAGCTGGAGGGCCGTCTCCCCACTACTTCCATAGCCTATAGAGTTTCCTCTGGATGTTGTCCTGACTCCCTTCTCATGATTGGCAGCTGTGATTTTCCCTCCCCATCCTTCAACAAATTACTGCCACATTTCCCCCATGCCCCTGCTATTTTTCACATCTTTTTGTTCAGCACTTTGCCGCAAGACTTCCCTTCCCAGAGCCCTCACTCCTGGCAGCCCCACCCACTCTTGTCCTTAGCCTGTCCTGTAAGTTACATGACCAGATGTCTTTCTGCTATGCACAGCAAGGCAGGCATACAGCCTGGAAACGAACTATGACCACGGACAATCTCTGGTTTGTGCACAGTTCCTTCTCAGGTCTCACTGTTCCCTCGGCTCCAACAATATGTCATATGCTGGTTTTCACTCAATTGTTCCTGCAGTTTTTCCTCTTTCAATAAATTTAGCAGATTTCTAACATTCTGTTTTCACTGTGTCATGATGGGGTATTGAGTGAAGTGTGTTGAGGGGGGGAGACTTGAATTTTTAATTTAGCACATTGCTACAACATAACAATCTGGAGAGTGGAAGGGTCTGAAGACTTGCATTGTATATTCATAATACATACAGGAAATCTCATGCCATGTTTTCTGTTTTGGAGCAAATGGTCACTTAAAACTATCTTCCCTTGCCTGTCCTGCAACCTAATTTCTTTACTCTTACCTTTACCAGCCCCCTCCCCTTCAGTCAGGATCCCCCAGTCCCCCCCCTTATGGCACATTAGGGAGTGCTTGTGCAACACATCTCATATCCTCTTTTTCTAGATTGCCTTAAAATCCTAGCCCTTTGCTGCATGATGTAAATGACATGATATAGACCCAGCCACATTACCTGTCCCTAGGTTTCATAGCTCAGTGGTTAGAGCACTGGTCTTAGAAACAAGAGAATATGACCTTGGAGGTCCTAGTTCTCTCTAATTATTCTTAAACGGTAGCTCCCACCATCCTTTTTTTTTTTTTTCTGTCCCTGCCTATTGTCCATCTCTCTCTAACCCCTTCCCTGCCTTTAATTTTTTTTTTTACTATATTAAAAATGCTTTTTTGTCTGTCTGGTAGTGTGCTCACTACCAGACAGACTTCCCCAGCAGGCGCGACGTCACTGATGCCTGCTGGGGCCGACACTTCCGCCCTTAGTTCATCTACACAGGGTGCTTCCAGCTGTTTCACCACTACCACTCCCAGCTTGTCCTGACATCTATTGGCTGTCAGGGCATGCTGGGAGTTGTAGTGGTGAAACAGCTGGAGGCACCCTGTGTTGAAAACGATATCCTTCTGTGGCCGCGGCGCTACCTTCTCCTCCTACCCTCACCCCCGCGCCCCCCCCCCCCCCCCCCATCAAATGTCAGTGATCTGCTGTGATCTGCGATGCCTGGAACCAATGGTCTGGCAGATTCAAGGCCTCATTATTATGGGGCCTTGAATCTACCAGACCATTGGTTCCAGGTATTGCAGATCACAGCAACCGTGCAAATAAAATTCACCCATCCATAAGTACATAAGTACTACAACATATATAAAAAAAAAAAAAGTTAGTGACAGTGCCCATTTAAGGCTCCACCACCTACTATGTATTTTGTTGTTGGTTATCACATGAACCACGACAGTTGGGTCCTCCCCAAGTAATTTTCATACCCGTTCCACCACATGATAAACCCTAGCACCAGGGAGACAGCAAATTATATGATTGAAACTATAAAACAGGAACACTGTGTTGCAATGACAAAGTTCCCTACTTGGCATAAATAACTTGTTATAGCACCTGCCACATCACCGTATTTTGAGGATGGAATATCTGTTAGGCGAAGTCTCCACTTGGTTTTTTGCACTGCGTTTTTAGGGATTAAAAAAACACTTAAAAAAACGCCAGTGCAAGGGATGTAATCATGCGTTTTTTCTTGCGTTTTTTTCCGGCGTTTCTTTAATTTGTGTGGAAATTGCACCTTTTGCGTTTTTTTTGGTACCCAAAATTTCTTTGGTACCAAAAAAAAAAGGATGCAGCAGTGATGGAAAATTTTTTATTAAACGGAATGTATATATTTTATAACCCAATTTTTATTATTTTTTAATAAAGTGTGTGTTTCACTTTTTTTTATTATAAATTTTTAAGATTTTTTATGTAGTACTACTACTCCCAGCATGGAACAGACTGTTCCATGCTGGGAGTGATAGTACCTGTACTATAGACCTATCGCCCCGGGTGTCAGTCCTGACACCCAATGCAATCGTCCATAATATAGCAGAGAAGCGAGCGGGTCTATACATCGCTCGCCTCTCTGCACTATACTCCGGCCACTGATGTCAACAGAAATTCATATTTCCCACCCAGAGCTGTGATTGGCCGGATGGTTGCAGCCAATCACAGCCTTGAGGAAAAGATTAATGAATGAGTGGCCGGCCCGGAGTATAGTGCAGAGCAGGGGTGCGAGCGATGTATGCAGTCGCTCCATCTCTGCTATAGACAGGACGATCACAGAGGGTGTCAGTAGTGACATCCACTGTGATGTGTCCTTAAGCAGGCACTACTACTCCCAACATGGAGTACACTCTGCTCCATGCTGGGAGCTGTAGTACCTGTATTAATAGACAGATCGCAGCAAGTGTAACTTCTGTCACCTACTTCGATCTGTCTATTAATGCAGGTACTACAGCTCCCAGCATGAGGCAGAGTGTGCTCCATGTTGGGAGTAGTATTACCTGCAGTTATGGAAAGATCACAGCGGGTATCACTTCGACAGCCGCTGGGATCCTCCTGTATAATATATAGATGCGGCGGCCGCTCTTCTATGGCCCCCTGCAAGGCCGTATATATACACACATTCCTATTTATCACAGAGAGCTGTGATTGGCTGGAACCATCTGGCCAATCACAGCTCTGCGGGAAATATGAATATGTGTATATATACGTCAGGGCAGGGGACCATAGAAGAGCGGCCGCCGCATCTATATATTATACAGAAAGATAGCAGCGGGCGATCTATTTGTACAGGTAAGTACTACTCCCATCATGGAACAGTGTGTAAAAAAAATTTACAAAATAAAGCAAAAAAGCGAAAAACACACACAATACATTTTTTATAATTGTCGGCTACATTTTTATTTCCCTGCACACATACATTTTTCCCTGTTTAAAAAGTAATAGTTTTTTTTTTTTCAATAATATGCATTTCGTTAGACAATTTTTTCCTTCACTACTGTATATTTTTGAAATTTTTTTTTAATGGTACCCTACTAAATTTGATTAAAAACGGCTATCTACATCACTTTTTTGGATCGCTAAAGTCCAAAAAGATTAAAAAACGCCTGCAAAAACGCCAAAGTTAAAATCCACATAGCGTTTTTCTTGGCGTTTTCTTACTCCCATATACTTCTATTGGAGCAAAACGCCGGTTTGAGGGAACTACAGGTTTTTTTTCAAAACGCCAAAGAGCAGAAAAAGTGAAAAAACACCAAAAGGATTAACCCCTTCCCGCTATTGGACGTATGCATACGTCCAGGCAAATTACACGTTCGCGCAAATGGACGTATGCATACGTCCAAGCGATCTCCTGCTCTGCCGCGGGCAGCGCAGGAGATCGCGGGTGGGACTCAGCTGTCAATCACAGCCGGAGTCCCACCGCAGCTGCCGGGGCCGCGATCGCGCCGGTCCCGGCAGCATTAACCCCATAGATGCCGTGATCAGTCTGATCACGGCATCTATGGTGTTTGCAGGGGGAGCGCTCTCCCCCTGCCCATCAACGGCAGCGCCGCGATAAAATAAGGGGGATCGGGGGTGTCCAAGACACCCTCGATGCCCCTTGAAGAGATAGGAGTGAGGTGGCAGGGTTGCCACCCCTCCTATCCCTGCTATTGATCGGCGGAGCGGCCGACCAATAGCAGACTGGGGGCGGGGGGGTTAAAGTTTGGTTCCCCGCGCTATGCCCGCCCATCGGTGTCCGGGCACAGCGGGGGGAACCGTGTAGTAGCGGCGGTCACTTACCCGGCGGCGGAGCTCCAGATGACGGCGGCGGCTGTGATCACGGCGGCGGTGGAGGTAAGTATGACGCCGCGTGTCCAGCAGTCTGTTGCCTAGCAACATCTGCAGGGCGACAGTTTAGAGAGTGGTCTCTAAACTGTCGCCCTCCAGATGTTGCAAAACTACAACTCCCACCATGCCTTGACAGCTGTTTGCTGTGTTGGCATGCTGGGAGTTGTAGTTTTGCAAGATTTAGAGGGGTTCAGGCTGGAGATCACTGACAGTGGTCTCTAAACTGTAGCCCTCCAGATATTACAAAACTACAACTCCCAGCATGCTCAGACAGCAGTTTGCTGTCTTAGCATGCTGAGATTTGTAGTTTTGCAACATCTGGAGGGCCACAGTTTAGAGACCACTGTCAGTGATCTCCAGCCTGAACCCCTCTAAATCTTGCAAAACTACAACTCCCAGCATTCAGGAACAGCAAATGGCTGTCTCGGCATGCTGGGAGTTGTACTTGCGTGCCTCCAGCTGTTGCATAACTACATCTCCCAGCATTCCCTCTGGCAATCAGTACATGCTGAGAGTTGTAGTTCTGCAACAGCTGGAGGCACACTGGTTCGGAAATACCGAGTTAGGTAATAGGTTCTATTACCTAACTCAGTATTTTCCAACCAGTGTGCCTCCAGCTGTTGCAAAACTACAACTCCCAGCATGCACGTTCTGTCAGTGCAGAACGTGTTGTAGTTGTAGTTTTTTACATTCACACTGGCGGCGGATTACAGTGAATTCTCTGCTTCAGGTTTGAGCTGCAGCAGCCGCAGCTCAAACTCCTAGCGGGAGACTCAGTGTAATCCGCCGTCAGTGTGAATGTAACCTAAAAACACTACACTAACATAAAATAAAGAGTAAAACACTACATATACACACGTACACTGCCCCCCCCCCCCCCCACCACCACCCCTCCCCCCCCCAATAAAAATAAAAAACTTATCCTACAGCAGTGTTTCCAAAACGGAGCCTCCAGCTGTTGCAAAACAAAAACTCCCAGCATTTCCGGACAGCCATTGACTGTCCAAGCATGCTGGGAGTTTAGCAACAGCTGGAGGCACCCTGTTTGAGAATCACTGGTGTAAAATACCCCTATGTCCACCCTTATGCAAATCCCTAATTTAGGCCTCAAATGCGCATGGCACTCTCACTTTAGAGCCCTGTCGTATTTCAAGACAACAGTTTAGGGCCACATATGGGGTATCGCCGTACTCGGGAGAAATTGCCTAACAAATTTTGGGGGGCTTTTTCTCCTTTTACCCCTTATGAAAAGGTAAAGTTGGGGTCTACACCAGCATGTTAGTGTAAAAAAAAAAACATTTTTGTACACTAACATACTGATGTTGCCCCATACTTTAAAATTTCACAAGCGGTAAAAGAAAAAAAGCCTCCAAAATTTGTAACGCAATTTCTCCTGAGGACGGAGATACCCCATATGTTGGGCGCAAAGTGTTCTGTGGACGCACAACAAGGCTCAGAAGGGAGAGTGCACCATGTAAATTTGAGGTCTAAATTGGTGATTTGCACAGGGGTGGCCGATTTTACAGCGGTTCTGACATAAGTGCAAAACAATAAATACCCACATGTGACCCCATTTTGGAAACTACACCCCTCACGGAATGTAACAAGGGGTACAGTGAGCATTTACGCCCCACAGGTGTCTGACAGATCTTTGAAACAGGGGTCTGTGAAAATGAAAAATAATTTTTTTTATTTGCACAGCCCACTGTTCCAAAGATCCGTCAAATGCCAGTGGGGTGTAAATTCTCCCTGCACCCCTTATTACCTTCCGTGAGGGGTGTAGTTTTAAAAATGGGGTCACATGTGGGGGGTCCACTGTTCTGGCACCACGGGGGGCTTTGGAAATGCACATGGCCAAATTCTCTCTCCAAAAGCTCAATGATGCTCCTTCTCTTCTGAGCATTGTAGTTCGCCCCCAGTGCACTTCACGTCCACTTATTGGGTATTTCCATACTCAGAAGAGATGGGGTTACAAATTTTGGGGGGTATTTTCTGCTATTATCCCTTGTAAAAATGTAAAATTTGGGGGAAAACAAGCATTTTAGTGTAAAAAAAATATATATTTTTTTACATATGCAAAAGTCGTGAAACACCTGTGGGGTATTAAGGGTCACTTTACCCCTTGTTACGTTCCCCAAGGGGTCTAGTTTCCAAAATGGTATGCCATGTGTTTTTTTTTTCTGTCCTGGCACCATAGGTGCTTCCTAAATGCGGCATGCCCCCAGAGCAAAATTTGCTTCCAAAAAGCCAAATGTGACTCCTTCTCTTCTGAGACCTGTAGTGCGCCAGCAGAGCACTTTTCATCCCCATATTGGGTGTCTTCTGAATCGGGAGAAATTGGGCTTCAAATGTTGGGGGGTATTTTCTGCTATTACCTTTTTTAAAAATGTAAAATTTTTGCTAAACCAAGCATTTTTGGTAAAAATTTAGCAAAAGTCGAAAACAAGCATTTTAGTGTAAAAAAAAATATATATTTTTTTACATATGCAAAAGTCGTGAAACACCTGTGGGGTATTAAGGTTCACTTTATCCCTTGTTACGTTCCTCAAGGAGTCTAGTTTCCAAAATGGTATGCCATGTCGTTTTTTTTTTTTGCTGTCCTGGCACCATAGGGGCTTCCTAAATGCGACATGCCCCCCGAGCAAAATTTGCTCTCAAAAAGCCAAATATGACTCCTTCTCTTCTGAGCATTGTAGTTCGCCCGTAATGCACTTCAGGTCAACTTATGGGGTACCTCCATACTCAGAAGAGATGGGGTTACAAATTTTGGGGGGTATTTTCTGCTATTAACCCTTGCAAAAATGTGAAATTTGGGGGGAAACACACATTTTAGTGAAAAATTTTATTTATTTTTTTACATATGCAAAAGTCATGAAACACCTGTGGGGTATTAAGGCTCACTTAATTTCTTTTTACGTTCCTCAAGGGGTCTAGTTTCCAAAATGGTATGCCATGTTTTTTTTATTTGCTGTTTTGGCACCATAGGGGCTTCCTAAATGCAACATGCCCCCAAAAAACCATTTCAGAAAAACGTACTCTCCAAAATCCACTTGTCGCTCCTTCGCTTCTGAGCCCTCTACTGCGCCCGCCGAACAATTTACATAGACATATGAGGTATGTGCTTACTCGAGAGAAATTGGGCTACAAATTCAAGTATAAATTTTATCCTTTTACCCCTTGTAAAAATTCAAAAATTGGGTCTACAAGAACATGCAAGTGTAAAAAATGAAGATTTTGAATTTTCTCCTTCACTTTGCTGCTTTTCCTGTGAAACACCTAAAGGGTTAAAACACTTACTGAATGTCATTTTGAATACTTTGGGGGGTGCAGTTTTTTAATGGGGTCATTTATGGGGTATTTCTAATATGAAGACCCTTCAAATCCACTTCAAACCTGAACTGGTCCATGAAAAATAGCGAGTTTGAAAATTTTGTGAAAAATTGTAAAATTGCTGCTGAACTTTGAAGCCCTCTGGTGTCTTCCAAAAGTAAACACTTGTCAATTTTATGATGAAAATATAAAGTAGACATATTGTATATGTGAATCCAAAAAAAATATTTGGAATATCCATTTTCCTTACAAACAGAGAGCTTCAAAGTTAGAAAAATGTAAAATTTTCAATTTTTTCATCAAATTTTGGGATTTTTCACCAAGAAAGGATGCAAGTTACCACAAAAATTTACCACTATGTTAAAGTAGAATATGTCACGAAAAAACAATCTCGGAATCAGATTGATAAGTAAAAGCATTCCAGAGTTATTAATGTTTAAAGTGACAGTGGTCAGATGTGCAAAAAAGGGCTGCGTCCTAGAGGTGAAAATGGGCTGTGTCCTTAAGGGGTTAAAAAAACGCCAAAGTGAAAAAACGCAAAGTGGAATTCGAAATTTGCGATTTCTCATTGACTTACAGCTGACATCTGGCTGCAGCATTTTTTGACCAAAAAAACGCCATGCGGCAGAATTGGCATTTTTGTTTGCATTTTGCAAAAAAAAATAAGTGGAGACTTAGCCTTAGACTGTCTACTCACTTCTGTCTGGAGGGGTGGGGGCATACTTTATAACCAGCTTATGTAAATCCCCATGAGCTATCCACACCTCAGTATGATATTGCTCAACTAAAATAGCTTAGCTTCCTCTAAGTGGCTATTGATGACCTCCCTAAAGTATCCCACTCCTCCATAATGGGCCTATTAAAACATGCTGACGACTCTTCTCCATTCTCTCGAGACAGGTCTATTAGAAGGCCATGATCAGAACAAACATTAAAGGGGTTATCCAGGAACAGAAAAACACAGCTACTTTCTTTCATAAACAGCTCCACATCTGTCTCCAGGTTGGGTGTGGTTTTACAGCTTGGCTCCATTCACTTAAATGGAACTGGGCTGGAGAACCACACCGTACCTGGAGACAAACTGGGTTAGAAAGTAGCAGTTTTTTTCTATTCCTGGATAACCCATTTAATATACTTTGTTGCTCTGAAATCTGCACAATACATAACTGTTCATCAAAAACAGACAAAACAAGTATTAAAGGACAACTGCAGTGGTAAGCATTTACATATGCCCGGGCCTCAAAAATAAACAAAATAAACTTATACATACCTTCCTACGAGCCCCCGTTGGTCCGGCACAGGTCCGGCAGTGCTGACATCATTCCACTTATATAAATGTTTACCACTGCAGTTGTCCTTTAAGTACATAACAAATTGTAATATACCAACGTGTGTAGAGCATATGCAAATTTATGGTCCAACGAGATCACTGGCAAGAAAAGTGCAAATGTATTACAGATGTGGAGATCATTTAACCGTAAAATGTTATATTTTATTCATTGATTTATTCGTTTATTTTATGTATTTATTTATTATTTTTAAAAGGCATTGTCCAAAAGGTTGATGGGGAGGGTCAGTACTAAACTTTTCACCTTTGTTTATAGACTGACTTCAGTGTGCTGAAGTCACTTACCGTATATACTCGAGTATAGGCCGAGTTTTTCAGCACGATTTTTCGTGCTGAAAACACCCCCCTCGGCTTATACTCAAGTGAACTCCCCCACCCGCAGTGGTCTTCAACCTGCGGACCTCCAGAGGTTTCAAAACTACAACTCCCAGCAAGCCCGGGCAGCCATCGGCTGTCCGGGCTTGCTGGGAGTTGTAGTTTTGAAACCTCCGGAGGTCCGCAGGTTGAAGACCACTGCGGCCTTCAACATCATCCAGCCCCCTCTCACCCCCTTTAGTTCTGAGTACTCACCTCCGCTCGGCGCTGGTCCGGTCCTGCAGGACTGTCCGGTGAGGAGGTGGTCCGGTGGGATAGTGGTTCCGGGCTGCTATCTTCACCGGGGAGGCCTCTTCTAAGCGCTTCGGGCCCGGCCTCAGAATAGTCACGTTGCCGTGACAACGACGCATAGGTGCGTTCATTGCCAACGTACTTCTGCGTCATTGTCAAGGCAACGCCTCTATTCCGGGCCGGAAGCGCGGAGAAGAGGCGCCCCCGGTGAAGATAGCAGCCCGGACCACCTCCCCACCGGACCACCTCCTCACCGGACAGCCCTGCAGGACCGGACCAGCGCCGAGCGGAGGTGAGTACTCAGAACTAAAGGGGGGTGAGAGGGGGCTGGATGATGTTGAAGGCCGCAGTGGTCTTCAACCTGCGGACCTCCGGAGGTTTCAAAACTACAACTCCCAGCAAGCCCCGACAGCCGATGGCTGCCCGGGCTTGCTGGGAGTTGTAGTTTTGAAACCTCTGGAGGTCCGCAGGTTGAAGACCACTGAGGGCGAATGATAAGAGGATGATGAAGGGGGGGTGTGGGGATGATGAAGGGGGGGGGTGTGGGATGATAAGGGGATGATGAAGGGGGGATGTGCGGGATGATAAGGGGATGATGAAGGGGGGATGTGTGGGATGATAAGGGGATGATGAAGGGGGGATGTGCGGGATGATAAGGGGATGATGAAGGGGGGATGTGTGGGATGATAAGGGGATAATGAAGGGGGGATGTGTGGGATAAGGGGATGATGAAGGGGGGGATGTGCGGGATAAGGGGATGATGAAGGGGGATGTGTGGGATGATAAGGGGATGATGAAGGGGGGATGTGCGGGATGATAAGGGGATGATGAAGGGGGGATGTGCGGGATGATAAGGGGATGATGAAGGGGGGATGTGCGGGATGATAAGGGGATGATGAAGGGGGGATGTGTGGGATGATAAGGGGATGATGAAGGGGGGATGTGTGGGATGATAAGAGGATGATGAAGGGGGGATGTGTGGGATGATAAGGGGATGATGAAGGGGGGATGTGTGGGATGATGACAAGGGGATGATGATGAGGATGTTAATGACGGGTCTGGATGATGACAGGGGGGGATGAGGTATTTCCCACCCTAGGCTTATACTCGAGTCAATAACTTTTCCTGGGATTTTGGGTTGAAATTAGGGGTCTCAGCTTATACTCGGGTCGGCTTATACTCGAGTATATACGGTATATCTCTGCTAGGGGTATTTTGTGTTTGATTTTTCCCCAAACATGGATAACCCCCTGTAAATATTGCCTTTTTTTAAATTTCTTTTGTAACCCTTAAAGGGGTACTCAGGTGGAAATTATTATTTTTTAAATTAACTGGCTCCAGAAAGTTAAACAGATTTGTAAATTACTTCTTTTAAAAAATCTTAATCCTTTCAGTACTTTTTAGCAGCGGTCTGCTACAGAGGAAAATCTTTATTTTTTTTTTAGTTTCTTTTTTGTGTTTTCCACAGTGCTCTCTGCAGACACCTGATGCCCGTATCACAAACTGTCCTGAGCCGGAGAAAATTCCCGTAGCAAACCTATGCTGCTCTGTACAGTTCCTCACACGGACAGAGGTGTCAGCAGAGAACACTGTGGACAATACAAAAAAATTCAAAAAGTGAAGAATTTCTTCTGTACCAAACAGCTGCTAAAAAGTACTAAAAGGATTAAGATTTTTTAATAGAAGTACCGTAATTTACAAATCTGTTTAACTTTCTGGCACCAGTTCATAAAAAATAAAAAAAATAATAATTTTCCACCGGAGTACCCCTTTAAGACATCTCATTAATCTAAAAGTTGTTGTTTTTTTTCCCCTAGGTTGGCTGAATATGCAGAGAAGGTAAGGTGCATTTTTTTTTTTAGGGGGGGATGTTTTTTACCTTATTTACTTATTTGACCTTTTTATTACAGTTTTTTTTGGATACTGCAAATATAGGTAGTCATTCAAAAATACTTTAATGATTGAATCAGTACCTTCTACAAATGTTATGAAAACATGTTCATAGGGGAATTTAGGCTGTGGGGATCAGGACCACAATTTGAACATACAGCATGCTACATAAAGTATTATTATTATTTGAAATTAGTTTGCAGGGAAGCATATTGTTACTACAATGTTCAGCTAAGACTAATTTTACTTTATTTCATTTCATATTATAACGGACCATCTGAGAAAGTGTATTTAAGGTTATTCCAAAGATTACAAACGATCACCTTGTGATCGGTGATGCGTATCTGTGGCGGCCTACTTCTCAGACACCCACTAATCACGAGAACAGGTGTCCCATGTTCCCTGCATACAACAGTATTGTGCCTGCTCCACTGCTGCTCCATTCATTCCCTATGGGATTGCCGATGCTACTTTCTGCATTACTATAGCAAGTGAATGGAGCAGCATGCACAGTGCTACTGCATTCACACAAGGGGGCACAAGACCCTGCCACAATCCCCCACAGCTGCTGTTTCTTGAAATTACAGTTCCTATTGTTTGCTGTTTTTTTTTTTTTTTCCTCTCGTGATGTGCCTTCCCCAAAGATAATGCTTACTCAACCAATCACTGGCTGAAGCAGGTCACTTTTAAATAATTATCCCAAACCCTAGACTAGTGGCTCATCTAAATTAGCCTTAATGGGGTTGTCCTGCAATAACACTATTTTTAACGGTTTATAAATACACATATATTGGTAAATAATGTATTTTGCTACATTTGGGTTGCTTTTCATGCTTTCCTTCTGCTTCCAATGCAAACTATTTTAATGTTTTCAGTCCAATGTCCGGTCTGTTGTACATCCTGTCTTGGATGTTCTGTTCCTGTGTACAGAACATTTTAGCTGGTAGTTCAGTGCTCGCTTCAGAGCAGTGAGTGTCTGCTGTCATCAGGACCCAGACACTCACTTCTTATGCCGGGCAGCGGCAATCTTGCCTCTGCCTGGCATTTACCCCTGTAGACACTGTGATCAATGCCAATCACTGCGTCTAAAGTAAAAATCTGAGGTCGCTTGGAGGAGCCTAACGAACTGCAGGGTTTGGTTAGCTAAAATGGTGGAGGAGGGTCCCCTTACCTGCCACCAATCGCCGACTCACTGATGTAGCCTGGCATAGCCAGGCTAGATCAGTGGATAGCCATTTACACTGTGTAATGCTATACCATAAGCACAACATTATGCAGTGAATGCAATCTAATGATTGTAGAAAAGTCCTCTATGAAGACTTAAAAAGTGTAAAATAAAAGTCTCTAAAATTATATAAAACTCCCTCCCCTAATAGAAAATAAAACTACCCTTATTTTGTCATTTTACAAAAAAGAAAAAAATTGACATATTTGGTGTTGACTCTTGCGTAAATGTCCAAGCTACTATGAATATATAATGTTTATAATCCAACACTGTAAACGGCTTAACAGTGAAAAAAAATACCGAACACCAAAAATACAGATTTTTAATTACTTCATATATCAGAAAAAAATTAATGAAAAGTGATAAAAACTACAGATCATGGCGCAAAAAATTAGCCCTCAGACATACATACATACATACATACATACATGCAGAAAAATAAGTTATAGGTCCAGATTAAAAGAATACCCAATTTATATAGTTTTTCTATTGTACTAATTTAAATAATTGCAAACTTAATTTAACAAAATGAGTATACATAAAATTGTCCTTTTCTGACCCCTATAGCCCAGATTTATCAAACTGTGAGAAAAAGGGGAGAGATTTTTCCACAGCAACCAATCACAGCTCAGCTAACAAGCTCTGGTAAAGTGAAAGCTGAGCTTTAATTGGTTGCTATGGGAAAATTGCTCCACTTTTTCTTTCACAGTTTCATAAATCTGGGCCATAGGGGCCAGAATAGGACAATTTAATGTATACCCATTTTGTTTTAAGTTTGCAATTGTTTTAAAGAACAATAATAGAAAAACTATATTAAATTGGGTATCCTTTTAATCGCATTGACCTACAGAATAAATATAATGGATTATTTTTACCATAAAGTGCACTTCGTGGCGATTAGTCTTTGCAGCTATCAGAATAGACAGGAGGTGTTTCATGTGCTCCTTCAGACCAATACCTACTGTACTCTGTAAGTATGGTTTTGTTATGTTACACCATTCAAATGTATTTTTCTTTTCAGCGCTCTGCATATGAAACACAGAAAAAAAACATCTTACAATACATGGTAAGAACCTTTTCTAGGATTTCTTTAGAGCAGTTTTCTGAGATTACTGGGGGGGGGGGGGTAAATTGTGGGCTCTGAATGGGATTTAAAGGGGTATTCCAGGCCAAAACTTTTTTTTTTTTTATATATATATATATCAACTGGCTCCGGAAAGTTAAACAGATTTGTAAATTACTTCTATTAAAAAAATCTTAATCCTTAATAGTTATTAGCTTCTGAAGTTGAGTTGCTGTTTTCTGTCTAGCTGCTCTCTGATGACTCACGTCCCGGGAGCTGTGCAGTTCCTATCGGGATATTCTCCCATCATTCACAGCTCCCGGGACGTGACATCATCATTGAGCAGTTAGACAGAAAACTTCAGAAGCTAATAACTATTGGAAGGATTAAGATTTTTTAATAGAAGTAATTTACAAATCTGTTTAACTTTCCGGAGCCAGTTGATTTATATAAAAAAAGGTTTTGCCTGGAATACCCCTTTAATACTTGAGTGGCAAATAACATGTGATCTCTTAATGAGGCTACTTATTGTTATTGGGGGGGGGAGAGAATGTAACTTAAGCCCTGTGATTAATGATGGAGAAGATGAGTCCTGAGGGTAGGTTTCTACAGGTTAGTGTATGCAGATAAGAATTCAGCCCACAAACAGTTTCCAGTGGATTCATGATTTTGACATATTACTAGTGGGGAGGAGACATTGTGGGTCTTTTTATTTATTTATTTATTTTTTGTTTCACGTTTAGAAGAATTGATGAGGCACTTTCTTAAAATGAAAAGCCATGCATAGGAAATAGTCTTATTTCTCCTTTTTTTAAAGTTAACTCCTTCACACTTACATCATAAACTAGGATTGCAACAATAGGAGAAAAAGTAACCTTAAACCCGATCCTGGCCAAGACTCCATCGAGATACAAACTTGTACTGTGTAGAAATTTTGTTTCTCCAACTTCACACTTAGGACAGTTACTATCCAATCTTAATCTTTTTTCAGTCTTATTAAAAAAAATTGGAAGTATAATAGAGTCTGTGCATAATACTTTGCTGGATTAAAGGAGATATATCAAGGGGGAAAACATATTCCGTATCCAAAGGATAGGGGAGAAGTTTTAGATTGCGGGGGTCAGACTGCTGGGCTATCTTCGGTTCTCCCATAGAGATAAATGGAGGGGGCATGTCGACTGCCGCTCTGCGTGAGGGTCGTGATGCGCCGATCTCAGGGAGAGCCAGGGCCCAGTGGTCAGACCCCCTGCGATCTATAGTTAACCCATATCCTTTGGATAAGGCAGGCATAGGCAACCTTCAGCACTGCAGATGTTTTGGACTACATCTCCCATGATGCTCTCACAGCCAAAATGCTGACACTGAATCATAGGAGATGTAGTCCAAAACATCTGCAGTGCTGAAGGTTGCCTATGCCTGGGATAGGGGATCAGTTTTTCCTCATGATACTTCTCCTTTAATCAATGGTTACTACTCAGGGAGGCATGTTTAACATTTACAAATATTCTGGACCATTTGTTACTTTTTAATTGGTCATGGAGATTTATCATTGATTTTACCCTGTTTTTGTGGTGCTGACTTGTCGCAGTTGATGTTTGGAGACTTTTCATTGCGACGTAATAAATGCTTTTTGTAAAATTATGTAGCCATAATCTGGTTTGCCACTCAATACAAAATTCCTTACTACCATCTGATGTGCTGCTTTTATTTGAACATTATGCCATAATTGGGTTATCTTTTTGTAGCGGCCATGAGTTTATCATGTGATTTGTCGCACAATTTGTGGCAAATCTACACCAGCCCAGACCTTGCTTACAAAACTGGTTTTGGACAGAATTTATTTTAAAAAAAAAAATACAATTGTTCTTACAGCACGCTTTAATTTTTCTTTTTTTCTTTCTTTTCTTTTCTTTGCGCACATATATTTCTATTTTTGTCAGAAATAAAATGACAGACAAGTCATCTTTACATTGCAAAAGTATTTTAACATGTTGTAATGTTATTTAAAGGAAACACTTGTCATTACAACTCCGGAAGAGGCGGAACTTGTGCAAAATCTGACCCAGGAATTGGAAGCAGCAGTGAATGTGTTTAATATAAACACTAAGCCAAGATATGTATGTTTTACTTTCTATTTTATTGTGCTTATAATTTTTGGTTGTTTTTCTTAAAATAATAAATTAATCAGTCTGTGTATAAGAAATCGGTTTGAACACCACAAGGGATTGCTAATCCTTTTCACTCTTGTAGTATTCTTCACATAAAGTTATAGTTTTGATCAACAAAAGCACTGGCTTTGGTATCTCCCATAGTATGATCACCAAACCTGCTAAAGCAACTCTTCCAGTGGTACCCTGCACTGGATAATGGGTGAGAGGTGACACCCCTATTATAAAGTTAGAGGGAGACAATGTAGGATCTGTTGACTATAGGTGTTGTGAATATTGCCATTTCTGCACGGTGCATGTCAACACTAATCTACTGCCCTTTACCATGGAAGTCCATAAGTCATTTTCTGATTTAAGATTGAGGCTCAGTTGGCTGGTGTAAAAGCAAATCTAATAAAATTCTGTAAATATATTCTCTGTAAGAAATAAGATTATTTCTTTAAGAAATAAATTGAATTTGCTTTTTAGATATGCGATGGTAGACGTGAATGTGAGCAAAGTACTGAAGACACTGAAGGAAAATATTCAAGACATACGGGTATTTTTCTTTTATCTTGCTTAATCTTGCTTTATTCTTGTTATTACTTACTGTTTAACTAAGATAAAATTGTAAAATATTATGTGTATAATCTTGTCCAATCCATATAATTCAAGATGCAGTAATTATAGATTAAATTTAAGGTCACACAATTCAATGTTCATCAGAGAATATAGGTCATGGTTTCACAGTGTGTAAGGCTATGTTCACAAAGAGGAATTTCTTCAATTCCGCACAGCTTGCTGAACGGGATTGTGGAATTTTTGTGTTTTCTAAACACAGAATCCTGCCGAAATTAAAGCCCCATTGAGTTAAATGGGATTCCGCCAACAATTCTCCAGCATGTCTTTTTTTCTTTTCTTTTTTTTTTATGGGCAATTTCCGTGGCAAAACTGCCACGGAAATTTCACTGTGTGAATAGGACAGCTGTATCCCATAGAAGAAAATATTGTCTGAATTTGTCCATGGAATTCCGCCAAATTCCATGGAATTCCGGAAAATTCACCTTGGGAACATAGCCTAACACTACATGCTCCTGCATGGATAAAGCTGTTTTGAAGTGACTGTCGCTGTAATCGAGGTGTATCTTTATAGGCCACCATAGAAATTTTAAACTCAACACATTTCAAAAAACTTCTTTGACTTCAATTTTATTTAAGTGAAGGTTATTCATTTCAAAAAGTGAAAAGCTAGAATATTTAATTTTTTTAAACTGTAAATTTTTATTATAAGTTTTTCAATGTAGACACAAACAACATTACAAGCAGGGGAGAACAAGTCCCTGCAGCTCAGGTCAACAAAAACGAAGCTCAGCTCATGGAACACATAATAACAGAACAACAAAGTCAAGCAATACACAGGAGTTAGGAAAAGCCCAACCCAGGCACTCAAAATTTAACGATCACCAGGAAAAGGATGGGGGAGAGGGGGGGGGGGGAGTGAGGAGGGACAAACGCCATACCGACTAAACACATCAAGGAAAGGGGAAGACAAGACATGGAAAAAGGTGAGCAGAAAAAAAGAAGAGGAAACACAACCAAGGACCCAAGGAAAGGGTAGGACTAAGGGGGTTGCCTATCGGTGAAAGCTATAGTATTTAAAAAAGAAAAAAAAATACTATAAACTCTGGAAAATAGCAGGATATTTTAAGATTTTTTTTCTCTTTTGTACACAATTATGAGCTGGGGGGAAAATGTCAAAAATGAATTATTTGTGCAGTTTGTTTGATGTGTGAAAAGGAAATCAAATCCTGGGGCAGATGACTTTCTGTGAACTACAGAACGATATCACTTACCAGACCCCCTCCGCACTTAGATCTGTATACTACAACTACTACTACTGCTCTCAGTGCAATTAGGATACATAGCTGTTATGCACCTTCCCTAAGCGTTGTGATTATTGGTCGAATTGCGTTAGCCTCTCTCTATGCAATTTTCCTTTTTAGAATTTTTTATTTTTTTATTTTTTTTTTAAACTGACCTCAAGCCACTTACTAGTCTGAGTTCATCTGGATAACTCCAGCACTAGCAGCCTGATTAAATGAACAGACGCAATGATCAACGCCACACAAATTTATTAACATGAAAAGACACACTATCTATCAAACGTCTAGCCCCCTCGGGGTGCATTTACACTACGTTTTCTTCATACTGTCGCCGGATTCGGCTGGGTTATGTCAAAACCGGGCGCTCCCGTATATAAGCCGGACCCGGCCCGCATCTCGTTCTTTTGAATAAGCCAACCAGAGTCAGACTCCGGTTTTGTGGCCGGACTGAAAACCATGGTATGCTACGTGATGTGAATGCAGACTCAATTTGCAGATGGTAAGGCCTTGCTGGCAGGGTCCTCTTAACATTAGTTACTTTGTTTATATCTAACATACTTGATTTTACACTATGTATTTAAACCCCTTATCATATGTACAGTGTCCTGTAATCAAGGGCACTAAAAATAAATATCCTACAAATATTTAAAATGGTTTTCATTGGTGACACAGCAGATATCTAGGCAGTAGACCAGTTCTGTCCAGACTCGTGCCAGCATATCCTCAGATAGGGACACCACTGTTTTAAACAACAGATTCTGCAGCAGTTTCACAGAATAAGCAAACGGAAGTAGTGGGAGCTCACAGCCTTAAAGGGTCCATATTTCCCAGGTTTCATCCACACAAGTAAATGCTGAAGCACTCAGATTATGGTGAAGGAAAAATAACTTTCTCTGTCGCTCTTCATTCGGGGGACACCTTACTGATGGGTATATGCTCTTGCCACTAGGATAAAAAAAAAATTGGCTCCTCCCTGGCAGGATATACCCGCCTACTGGAAGCGAGGTAACCAGTTTTAGCTAGTGTCAGTAGGAGGCAAGACACAGGTCTGGGAGCTCCCCAGACCTGGTCTATTATTTTATTATTTTCTAGTTAAGTATGTCTAGTTAGGTTCTTTTTCCTTTTGTAATTTTTCTAGGTTGGGCGACAGGAGCATGGCGCTTACTTGATCGCCCACATGCGACAAAGGGGCATGGTGCATAAGAGTATGGTCAGTCAACCCCTTATTGCCTACAGTTAGCGCCTGGCGTCCCCCACTTGCCTCTGCCCGTCTCGCTATGGCAGCCTGGTGTGATGCAGCGTGGCCTAATGCTTGCTGAAGACCTCAGGGGGATGCCCCTTTTCAGGCGGTTTCCCAAGGTGGAGGGCATTCGGGTCATCCAGATCCTGCAAATGGAGCTTTTTCGCCTCCCAGGTGTTCGCGGCGGGCCCCTGGGACAGGGGTTTTGGGGCTGCAGCTGTTTTTGGGCACCAGTCCTTTCTAGAGCCGGTCTCCATCTTTATTTTTTTCCAGTGGATTTCTGGTCTCTACCTCTTGTGTTTTCCTTCTGCTCGGCGTACGCTGCTCTCCCTGGTGTTTTTTCTGCCATTTTCTCCTGAATCTGTTGAATCTGGATGGGGCTCTCTTGTGCCCTTTTCCATTTTTGTTTCTCAGCTGGACTAGCCCTCTGTCTGGTTCTCTGTTTCTTGGAGTTGATTTCCAACCTCCTCCCGGGGATGGTTCTGGCCCATCTGGCTTCCTAGACCCCCTTTTCTTGTTTCTCTATATGAAATATAGATTTAGAGTATCTACATAGGGCGGTCTCTTCCTTTTGGCGTCCATTTCCATGGACGGGGGTTCTTTTGGAAGCTCATTTTCTGGGCCTCAGTTGTCTCTGCCCGGGATCTCGTCTGCGTACCTTATGGTCGAGCGGGTTCGGCCTCTGAACAGTTTCCCTTTCTCTGGTTGTTTTTCCCACCCTAGAGGACTACTTTGATACATCCTATCAGTAAGGTGTCCCCCCCCAATGAAGAGCGATAGAGAAAAGGAGATTTTTTTTGTACTCAACGTAAAATCTTTCTCGTACCCTTCAAAAAAAAAAAAAAAATATGGCGGGGTGTGGTGTCCCCCACACCACACCCCGCCATATTTTTTTTTTTTTTTTGTCCGGATTATCTTTACAGGTTTTTTTTTTTTTTTTTATACGGGATTCTGTCTAGGGTCCTTCGGAAGTGTTCTTTGTTGGCTTCTCCTACTGCTTTGTGACAAAAGTGGTTACCTCACTTCCACTGGGCGGGTATATCCAGCCAGGGAGGAGCCAACTATTTTTTCCTAGTCTTAGTGCCTCCTAGTGGCAAGAGCATATACCTATCAGTAAGGTGTCCCCCAATGAAGGCTAAGCAGGAGTGTGGAAATAAAATAAAAATAAAAAAATAAATAAAAATAAACCTACTTTACTAAAGCGGAACACAATCTACTTGTCCCTCAAGAAAATCCACTTGTCCTGGTAGATAAAATAATTTCAACCAAAATAGTACGTAAATAGGGTCTTTATTAGTTTCTGCACTTTTAGTTTTTTCCTCCTCGTCCTATAATAGCCATAAATCTTATTTTTCCATCTACAGACCCATATGAGGCTTGTTTTTGCGGGGCCAAGTATACTTTGTAATGGTGCCTTTCATTTTTCCATAACTTATGCTCTGAAACAAAAAAAATTATTTGTGAGGTGAAATTGAAAAAAGCTAATTTTGGTTTTCTTCTTTTGCCATTCACCTTGTGGTCAGACTTACATATTATTTTGATACTTTAGGTCGGCCTCATAACACCAATACCAAATTTGTTTAGTTTCCGTCATGTTTTAACCCTTTTAATGACGCAGGATGTATATTTACGTCCTGCGCCGACTCCCGCGATATGAAACGGACCCCACATCGCGCTGCGACCCCACATCGCGTCGGTCCCGGCGCTCATCAACGGCCGGGACCCGCGGCTAATACCACACATTGCCGATCGCGGCGATGTGCGGTATTAACCCTTTAGAAGCGGCGGTCAAAGCTGACCGCTGCTTCTAAAGCTAAAGTGAAAGTATCCCGGCTAGTGAATAGCGGTGAAATTGCGGCATCCCGAACAGCTTGCAGGACACCGGGAGGGCCCTTACCTGCCTCCTCGGTGTCCGATCGACGAATGACTGCTCCGTGCCTGAGATCCAGGCAGGAGCAGTCAAGCGCCGATAACGCTGATCACAGGCGTGTTATTACACGCCAGTGATCAGCATAGGAGATCAGTGTGTGCAGTGTTATAGGTCCCTATGGGACCTATAACACTGCAAAAAAAATTAAAAAAAAAAAAGTGTTAATAAAGGTCATTTAACCCCTTCCCTAATAAAAGTTTGAATCACCCCCCTTTTCCCATAAAAAAAAAAGTGTAAATAAAAATAAACATATGTGGTATCGCCGCGTGCGTAAATGTCCGAACTCTAAAAATATATTGTTAATGAAACCGCATGGGCAATGGCGTACGCGCAAAAAAATTCTAAAGTCCAAAAAAGCGTATTTTGGTCACTTTTTATACCATTAAAAAATGAATAAAAAGTGATCAAAAAGTCTGATTAAAACAAAAATCATACCAATAAAAACTTCAGATCACGGTGCAAAAAATGAGTCCTCATACCACCCTGTACGTGGAAAAATAAAAAAAAGTTATAGGGGTCAGAACAGGACATTTTTAAATGTATAAATTTTCCTGCATGTAGTTATGATTTTTTCCAGAAGTACGACAAAATCAAACCTATATAAGTAGGGTATCATTTTAACCGTATGGACCTACAGAATAATAAGGTGTCATTTTTACCGAAATATGCACTGGGTAGAAACGGAAGCCCCCAAAAGTTACAAAATGGCATTTTTTCTTCGATTTTGTCGCACAATGATTTTTTTTTCTGTTTAGTCGTGAATTTTTGGGTAAAATGACTGTCACTGCAAAGTAGAATTGGTGACGCCAAAAATAAGCCATAATATGGATTTTTAGGTGGAAAATTGAAAGGGTTATGATTTTTAAAAGGTAAGGAGGAAAAAACTAAAGTGCAAAAAACGGAAAAACCCTGAGTCCTTAATTATATTATATATAATTTTTTTTTTTTTTTTTTACTTTTACATTTTTTTACAAATTTCCTGACCCCTATAACATTTTTTTTTTTCCGTATACCTGGCTGTATGAGGACAAATTTTTGGGGCCGTAATATGCTGTTTGTATCAGTACCATTTTGGTATTTTTTGAGCACTTTTTTTAACTTTTTTTTTTTTTTGGGGGGATATGAGGTTCTAAACATAAAAAATACAATTCTGTGACTTAAAAATTTTTTTTTTTTTTAGGTTAACACCATTTACCGTACGGGATATAAAATGTTATTTTTTAATAGTTCGGACAATTTTGCACGCACCAATACCAAATATGTTTATTTCTATTATGTCTACATATTTTTATATGGAAAAGAGGGGTTATATGAACTTTTAATATGGATGGGGTTAACGGGTGTTTTTTAAACTTTTATTAAACTTTCTTTTTTTAAATACACTTTTTGTTAGGGGGAATCATTTAGATTCCTCATACAGATCAATGCAGTTCTATTGAACTCCATTGATCTGTGTTCATTTGGTTGAGCCTGCTCAAGGCAGACTCAATCAAATGCAGATCTATGGCAGCCATGAATGCAGAGGTAAGCCCTCCGGCTACCTCCACAGCGGTTCTTCCTATGGTCCCAGGTGTCGGTTGATGGGATTTAAACATCACTGCTACGAGAGAGATTTTACAGTGAGTTTAAAAAAAAATCTCCTTTTTATTCAATCACGTTTTGATGGAATAAAATGTACTTGTTTGACTCCACTCTTTCTTTTTAGTTATGTGTTGTCTTATGTAGTTCGGTTCCTGGTGAATCGTTGTTTCCGTCGTGGTAGAGTTTCTTTCAGTTATGACCTAATGTTCAAATGGAAATGTAGAGGTGCATATACCTGAAGATACATTGACTTTTTCTTTTGTGGCTATGCCAAGGACTCAGTGGGGGGAAATTTATCATTGTTTTTACCATTTTTTTGGGTGGTAAATTGTTGACATTTTTGTGCCATGGGTAAAAATCACAAAATGTTTGTGCAAATAATTTAGACTCATTCAAGAAAACAGTTTAAATGTAGTGTGACATGGTTGCCTTTTGCAGTGGTCGATTATTTATCAACTGCATCTTTTTTAAAATGTCAAAAATTTGTTGCACAAACACTCAAATTTTTGTGCAATCACACATCAGATGTCAAAAGTTTGCTGCCTAGACACCTGCCTTATCACCAGTGAAAATCGCTGGATGGGAAACTCTGATTGTAAGCCACAATTGTCTTCTTTAGAGTTTGCTCCCAAAAAGAAAACAAACCTACTTTGGTACCAATCACTAGAAAACCTAATAAATTCACCCAAAACCATGTGAAAATATATCTGTAAGCTGTAATCAAGAAACAGTTAGAACTTTCTCTTTTTGTTTTCAACTGTAAATCCCCACAAGGGTAGGGTCACACAAGATTGATACGCAGCATATTTTACGCTGCGGTTCTACCTGTGACCAGACCCTTATTGTGCCTCCGGCTGTTACCGAATACACCCCCACCCCACCCGGCCTGCACGCAGCTGCAATCTGCCGCTCCAAGCAGCCACACTAGGGGCCTGCAAGTCACCCAGTGCACTCACACATCGCAGCTGCTTCAGGGGGAGGTGAGGGGGGGGGGGGGTTGTGAACAGCTGGAGGCACAATATGGGTCGTGTCATCTGTTACGTGTGACCCTAACAAAGAGAGTGAAATCATGCAAGTCTGAAACATCCCACATGAAAAAACTTTTTTCATGTTAATGAATTTGTGTTAGTTTCTGCATTCATAATTGAAAGAACAGATGATTTCACACCATTCTTTTTAAATCTCCCTGAATTGTTTTTCATGTGTCTTGGGTTGGGTGTCTTCATGTTTTAGCCACCCATTTTATTTATTTTTTTATTCAGAAACTTGTTTGTAGAACAGTTGGCTGCTGAAAGTTATTTATTTATTTATTTGTTTTTTTTGTTTTTAATACTCTTATCATTAGGACCCCAGAAATACTTTAAAGGGTAGCTCCCACCATCCATTTTTTTTTCGGTCCCTGCCTGTTGCCCATCTATCCCTAACCCCCTCCCTGCCTTTAAATTTTTTTTTACTATATTAAAAATGCTTGTCTGCATGGTCTACCAGGCAGACTTCCTCAGCAGGCACAACTTCACTGATGCCTGCTGGGGCCGACACTTCCGCCCTTAGTTTACTATACAGGGTGCCTCCAGCTTTTTCACCACTACAACTAACAGCTTGCCCTGACATCTACTGGCTGTCAGGGCATGCTGTAGGCACCCAGTGTTGAAAACAATAGCGCTACCCTGCTAACCCCACCACCCATTGAAATCAAAAGTTGCCGCAGCGCTGCCCTGAACCACGCTCCCCGGGAGCGGGAGGCGGGGCCGGCATGTGAAGCCAGGATGCCAATGCGCTCTCAGCGCTCGCTCCCCCCTGTCTGATTGACAGGCAGGGATTGAGCACTGGCCAAATGAATTAGGACCGATGCCCAGCTGGCATCGTTTCGAATTCATGCATGACTTCATGCCAGCCTGCGGCCGACCACTAGGAGGGAGACCACTAGTGGATGGTTTTCAACATTAAAATAAACTCTTTTAATGAAAAAAAAATTGCGATGTTGTAGTAGAAAAGTACTACAACATATCAAAAAAAAAAAAATAAATAAATAAATTTGGTGACAGTGCCCATTTAAATCTAAGCCCCATGGAAAATATTTATAGAAGGTTCTTGTATTCTTGCAAAAGTCTTCTAGACATTTTGTGGAGAACAGACGAATACTGACATATGTATTATGTATAGGTCTGAATTTTACTGATCATGACTAGCAATTGCCAAGTGTTAACAGGCCTTTAATTTAGCAAAGATGAGTCATGTATTTCATGACAATGTTAATTACCATTGTTTAGTCATGTTGGATAATACGGTCATGTTTCCTGGTTTCTTCTAGATTTTCATTACAATAAAAGAAGGTCTATATGGTATGAAAAGGATCGTAAACCATCTAGTTCATCTTTATGCGGTGATGAAGTGCAGTCAGTATCAGATAAACACTCTCTTACAGAGAAAGGTAGAACAAGGAAGCGATCAAGGAGTTCCTCCAAAGATATGATGCTCAAAGTTACTTTTTCCACAGGTGAGTGTATTTTTATTTATTTTTCTCTCCTGGCTTAGGCCACTTTCAGTCAGTATTTTGTATTTGAAAGCTAAAGCATTGAGTGGGTCCAAAACACAGAAGAGGTGCTGTCATACTTTTATTTAAGTATGCTTTATAAATGCTTTTGGAAAACAAATATTGAAACGAAATGGTGACCCAAAATCTGCCATGCGCTAGTGGTCATTAGGACCCCTTTTGCAGATTCCATCAAAAACAGGATATTATAGTGCAGCATGGAGTGCTATTTTGTCAAGAAGAAGAGATGATCCAGCGTGGGTCAGTAGAAATCCAGACTTTATTAGAACTCACAGTAAAAGCAGTAAAAAGCAACCAGCAGATCAGACGCGTTTCAGGCGCATGCGCCCTTCGTCAGTGATGTCATCCATCTGCACAGGTGTTAGTTAAATACCGGACAGGTAGTGGGTGGAGAATTGGCCACCAATTAAACTACACTTGAACCGCTGACAACGGTGCAGAGGAGGATACTAATACAAAACATAGACAAAATGTTAGTAAAAGTACAAAATGCTAAAAACAATACACTAATATGCAATTTTGCACAAATGGCTTGTACAGCACAGAAATATAACATGGTGAATAAAGAAAAAACATATAAAATGTACACCAGTTATAATCGACTGTAAAAGTAGAACAAACGTGTGTGTGTGAATGCGGCACTAGTAATGGAACAGCAATTCTCTCTTTAAATTCAAACCTTTCGGTGCACTAATGCCCAAAGTGAATTGCCAGAATGCTTCGCGCTCCAATAATTTTCGCCGCACACAACCACCACGGGGTCCTATGTGAACACGTTCTATAGCATAAATTTGAAAATAATTAATGTGACCACCATGTACAGTTTTAAAATGTAAAGATGCTGCCGATCGGTTTCTTACGGCATTGCTAGTTATGTCATTGAGATGTTCCAGCGCTCTGACCCTAAGTTTCCAAAAGTGGAGCCTACATATTTGAGTTGGCACTGCGAACACTCAATGACATAGATTACATTATGGTGGTTACAGTTAATATAATCTTTTATTTGATAATTTTTAGTTTGCTCTGCATTGGAAAATTGTGTGCATAATTTGGCATAGTTACATGTTCTGCAAATCCTGCCGCCACATTTAAAAAATCCTCTATTACTCAACCAGTTATTTCTGTTAACTGTGTTGGACAATACCAAACTAGGGGATAGAATATCTCCCAGGGTTTTTGCCTTTTTTGGGACTATGTGACAACCTTTGGATAATATTTTTGCTACAATTTCGTCCTGTCTCAGGAAATGGAGATGTATATTGATGATGTTCTTGACCTGTGTAAATTGGGGAGAATAAGTGAGTGCAATGACCGGTTTACTCTGAAAATTAGAGCGACTATGTTGTGTACAATTAATGGGTGGAGAAATTAGAAGAGAACGGTCCTTTTTGGCAACAATAGTTTTAGCTCTGGATAAAGTGCGTGTAGTATAACCTCTACTCGCGAGCCTACGCGAAGCCTCACTGATTTGAGACTCGCAAGTAGAGGGACCACTACAATTTCTCTTTATCCATGTGAATTCTCCTACTGGAATAGCCCTGATGGTATGTGGCGGGTGATTGCTATCAGCTCTAAGAATAGTGTTCCCTGCAGTGGGTTTGCGGAACGTAGAAACAGAAATAATATGGTCTGGCACTGAGCTAAATTCAAGGTCAAGGAAGGAAATGCTGGATGGGTGTGAATGGTAAGTGAATTTCAGATTGTAAGAATTGTCATTGATGTATTCCAGGAACAGTGGTATGGCAGACATATCACCCTTCCAAATCAGGAGGAGATCTATGAATCTGCCATACCACTGCACGTGGGAGACAAATGGATTGGATGTGGAGAAAAGGTACTTGGATTCCCAATATGACATAGTCAGATTGGCTAAGGAAGGTGAGTGTCTAGCGCCCATTGAAACACCACTGGATTGGATAAAAAACATACGATCAAAAGAAAAATATTTATGTGTCATGAGATACCATGTGCTCATTTTAATGAATTCTTTTAAATCAATGGTATAGTCACTGTGGTTTAAAAGAATTCATTAAAATGAGCACATGGTATCTCATGACACATAACTATTTTTCTTTTGATCGTATGTTTTTTATCCAATCCAGTGGTGTTTCAATGGGCGCTAGACACTCACCTTCCTTAGCCAATCTGACTATGTCATATTGGTAATCCAAGTACCTTTTCTCCACATCCAATCCATTTGTCTCCCACGTGCAGTGGTATGGCAGATTCATAGATGATCTCCTCCTGATTTGGAAGGGTGATATGTCTGCCATACCACTGTTCCTGGAATACATCAATGACAATTCAGAATTGCTGTTCCATTACTAGCGCCGCATTCACACACACACACGTTTGTTCTACTTTTACAGTCGATTATAACTGGTGTACATTTTATATGTTTTTTCTTTATTCACCATGTTATATTTCTGTGCTGTACAAGCCATTTGTGCAAAATTGCATATTAGTGTATTGTTTTTAGCATTTTGTACTTTTACTAACATTTTGTCTATGTTTTGTATTAGTATCCTCCTCTGCACCGTTGTCAGCGGTTCAAGTGTAGTTTAATTGGTGGCCAATTCTCCACCCACTACCTGTCCGGTATTTAACTAACACCTGTGCAGATGGATGACATCACTGACGAAGGGCGCATGCGCCTGAAACGCGTCTGATCTGCTGGTTGCTTTTTACTGCTTTTACTGTGAGTTCTAATAAAGTCTGGATTTCTACTGACCCACGCTGGATCATCTCTTCTTCTTGTTTGAATCTGTGTGCACCGGGCTGGGTGCGGATCCGTGTCGGGGGCGCATTGGTGGAGCGAGCTGGATTTTCGCGAACTACACTTGCCAAGTGCTATTTTGTCCAGTAAGATAAGGGACACCATGATATTAACCTGACGGACTCCTAGGGAGCCTTTAAGAGCTTCAACATTATACCATTCTGTAGCATGAAAAGTAGCAGGCAAGTTTTTAATACTGGGGTAACATAGGTCTCCTTTTTATGTTCGAGACTTTCCATTTGATTAGATATAAGGCCAATAATTTCCCCTTGTATAGGGATTTGTTGTAATATTTGGTCTGGATTTAATGCACTGTTACTTGTATTAATACAATTTTATAATGCTTTTATACTGACATACTGAATAGAGATGAGCGCACTTACAGTAAATTCGATTCGGCACGAACTTCTTGGCTCGGCAGTTGATGACTTATCCTGCATAAATTAGTTCAGCTTTCAGGTGCTCCGGTGGGCTGGAAAAGGTGGATACAGTCCTAGGAAAGATTCTCCTAGGACTGTATCCACCTTTTCCAGCCCACGGGAGCACCTGAAAGCTGAACTAATTTATGCAGGATAAAGTCATCAACTGCCGAGCCGAGAAGTTCGTGACAAATCAAATTTACTGTAAGTTCGCTCATCTCTAATACTGAACATGTAACAGATGTGGAAAAGAAATTAGTATATATATAAAATATAGACATATATTACATGTTTGTTTCTGCCTGTGGGGAAATGGGTAACAAATACATGCATTTCCCTACCTAACCAGCAGGGCTGTGGAGTCGGTAGATAAATGTTCTGACTCCGACTCAAACTCCGGAGTTTTCTGTGCTTCCGACTCAGACTCCCGACTCCTCTGTATTAATATGTGAATGTATTTTATACATTCCTTGAAGGAGAAAGAAAGGCAACATACATGTCATTACCACAGGACTACTGGCTGGGAAGCCAACAGTCTACTGTATTGAACAGTTTGTGTGCTGATCTGCTGCTGAAGATAGGGCAGTGGGAGGATCCAGGAAGGGGCATTTATTATAAAACATGATTTCCCTAGTAGAATCCCATAGTCAAGTTTAAAGGGGTACTCCGCCCCTAGACATCTTATCCCCTATCCAAAGGATAGGGGATAAGATGTCAGATCGCCGGGGTCCTGCTGCTGGGGACCCCCTGGATCGCCACTGCGGCACCGCGCTTTCATTACTACACAGAGAGACTTCGCTCTGTGCGTAATGATGGGCTATACAGGGGATGGAGCAGCGTGACGACATGGCTCCGCCCCTCGTGACATCACGGCCCGCCCCTTAATGCAAGTCTATGGCAGGGGGCGTGGCGACCCCCACGCCCCTTCCCATAGACTTGTATTGAGGGGGCGGGCCGTGACATCATGAGGGGCGGAGCCGTGATGTAACAATGCTCCGGCCCCTGTATCGCCCCGTATCTGTGCAGTAATGAGAGCGCGGTGCCGCATCGGCGATCCCGGGGGTCCCCAGCAGCGGGACCCCGGCGATCTGACATCTTATCCCCTTTCCAAAGTTCCAAGTTTCCAAAGGTCACGCTGCTGGGGACCCCCGGGATCGCCGATGCGGCACTGCGCTATAATTACTGCACAGAGCAAGTTCGCTCTGTCCGTAATGACGGGCGATACAGGGGCCGGGGCATCACTACATCACAGCTTCGCCCCTCGTGATGTCTAGGGGCAGAGTACCCCTTTAAGCTAACAATCGAGTTTACAAGTTTTTATAGCCTTAGCTGAATGGCAGCATATTTACTTAATCCCTTATCAGTGAGAGTAGAGATGAGCGAACTTACAGTAAATTCGATTCGTCACGAACTTCTCGGCTCGGCAGTTGATGACTTTTCCTGCATAAATTAGTTCAGCTTTCCGGTGCTCCGGTGGGCTCGAAAAGGTGGATACAGTCCTAGGAGACTCTTTCCTAGGAATGTATCCACCTTTTCCAGCCCACCGGAGCACCTGAAGGCTGAACTAATTTACGCAGGAAAAGTCATCAACTGCCGAGCCGAGAAGTTTGTGACGAATCGAATTTACTGTAAGTTCGCTCATCTCTAAGTGAGAGGCTAGGTTACCCATGGGTTCCCTGTAACAGCAGGACACAACACTATGGAAAGTATAAGTATTGCCGCTCCTAATTGTGCGTTGTGTGCCAAATAGTAAAGCACATGAAAAGCATGCTTCTTCAGTCACTTAACGTGTTCGTTTTGCGGTTACATGAGGCACTGCATGCATTGATCTTTATTCTTATAGTAGAGAATTCATTAATTATAACTTTTTGTGAATTGGGACATTTAAACTTGCTTTTTTTTTTTTTTTTATTCCAATATAAATTTAGCAGAGTCTGAGTGGGTGCATTGTTTGCCGACTCCGACTCCAGGTACCCAAAATTTCGTCCGACTCCTCGACTCA